>NC_087200.1:138013176-138110313 GCF_015104395.2 Macrobrachium nipponense | reverse complement strand
TCTGCATTTAATCTTTGTTAATGCTCCACCTCATTCTTGTGGTATATATACATTATATTTTAGCCTCATTATAGTGGGTAAACCTCAGGATTCACCAGCTTTGTACTATGCATAATAAAAAAAAATTGCTGAAGTCACATAGGGGAAAAATTGAGATAGCCTTTCATTGAAGATTGTAAATATTCATATTTTGCATCAAAAATATATGTTGATAAAGCAACCATCACAAAAATAATATTTTTATTGACCTCAAAATAAACTAGAAAGGGATACCTTGAGTTTCATGCATGCATTGAAAATCCTGCATTACTGATTTAACTTTTAAGTGGATTAGGTTTCACAATTCCATTACTGAATTGTCTTTTACAAAAAATTGGATGGGGGTCAGGGTTAATGAACTCAAGGAAAAACCATTTGTTTTCACAGCAGAATTGTCTGCAATAATTGTCAGTAGTTGAGTTTATTAAAAACATACCACCACAGAAATCTATAATTTTAAGTGATTCAAGAAGTACTTTAGAAGCTGTCTGCCATTACTATCCTACAAATTCCTTTATTTTGGGATGGATCCCTTCTACTGTTCAAGGCAGGTGCAGCTGGCATTCAAAATAAAAATTGTTCATGTACGGAACAAACCTTCCGGTCTACATATAGGTAAAAAATCTCTAGCGTAGCTGGATCCGGTTAAAAGTTGAACACGATTTAGTGGCATCAGTGTATTAGCCAATAGGGGGAAAGAGTAGGCAGAGCCTGCCTCTTCTCCCCCTCGCATACGCCGTGAGCCACCAGTTATCTCTAACCGTCTTCAAGCAAGACATGCCCTTTCTAGAAAGACACCCCCCTCATTTTGGGACTACCTTGATGTGGAGAGGTGGCTCTCAAACCTCAGGAATTTCTTCCTAGGTTAGAACCTAAGAGTCAAATTAAATACATTATATATTTCTGGGTTAATATTTGTGGATTTTTCCACTTTTATCAAGATTTTCCAAATCTAATAAATAAGAAAACATGTCATGCCTTGCAGTGAAGTTAAATCCGAAGCTAAATAGTGAGAACTATGATAGATCCATCATCTACCCAACAATGTTCATTGGCCAGTCAAATTAGACAAAGAAAAAGCTGAGAAAGGAAAAAATTTACGAAAAGCTGCAATTTGTTTTACCACCTTCATAATGGGGTACTTAATAACATATCAATTTTGCTACCGTGCATCATCCCCGGTTTTGGCTGCCATCTTGACAAAATGGTGGCCAAAAATAGTTTATTTAAATACCTAAATTATTAATTATTTTACAGGAAATGTATCTAAATACAAATTGCTCTACGTAAACTTTCCTACAAACAATGTTCTATACACTTTTTCTGTATATTGCATTGTTTTGAGGCTACACGCACAAGAAGGTTGTTACTCCTTTTTTCAGACTCCATTACTTGAAGTACCTAGGAAAATCATCTTCCAGAGGTGTCCTTCCTCTTTTATTCTTGCTTAGGATAGACAGTGAATATTCATTGGCAGAATTGCCACTCTTATACCCAGACATCTACCCAAAGTACATAGTTTTTGTACATGAACTTTCCTGTCAGACATATACTTAGCTTACGTCTCTGACGTCACGACAGAATTCAAAACTCGCGGCTAACGCGACAGGTAGGTCAGGTGATCTACCTTACCCGCCGCTGGGAAGCGGGTGTAAGAACCATCATACCTTTCTTGCCAGATTTTTTCTGTCGTCGGTGTCGACCACACCTGTTGTCGGTACCTCTTGACAGTTGGATTCTTTTCTCGTTTTTGCCCTGGATTGTTTCTAACGGACTTTTGGTGAAGTACCCGATCTTTTGGCCTGGCATTCGCGATTTGTGGACAGTTATTGGACTTTTCTTTGGATTTTTCTTTGGATTTTCTTGGATTCATGATGTCTGATGTTGATACCAAGAAAACTGCTATGTTTAGAGTTTGTTGTATGACTGAGTGTAAGGTGAGGCTACCGAAAGCTGCGGTAGACCCTCACACGGTATGTTTGAAGTGTAGAGGGAATGAATGCACATTTAATAACCCTTGTAATGAATGTGAAAAGCTGAATGAGGATGAATGGAAGTCTTTGTCTTCCTACTTGAGGAAGCTTGAAAAGGATAAAGTTAGGAAAGCTTCTTCCAGAGCAGTAGTAGATCTCGATTAGCGAGTTGGATGTAGATAATCCTATTTTAGAAGTAGCTCCTTTGTCAGTTTCAGCTCCTGCTCCCTGCACCGAAGCCGAAGATACGCCTTCGGAAGTGGCCTCAATGAAAGCCACCATTCGCAGTATGGAGAGGAAAATCAAGCAACTAGAAGGTAAGAGTGATTCCAATAGTGATTTGTGCAGTGAACCCAGTGCAGTGGAGGGTGCGTCTGATCGGCTCCCTAATGCTTCCAGGCCTAGACCTCTTCCAGACTCCCAGTCCCAGTGGAGGAGGAAAGTCGAAAGCCGCAGTAAGGTTAGGGAGCATCCCCAACGGTCAGGCGTCCCCTCGGTAGTTCCTGTTGATCGTTCCCAGGCTACCTTGGATCGCTCCAAGAGAGAAATTTTGCGCCAGTGCTTCTCGTCGTCGCCTTCGCCTTCTCCTAAAAGAGGATGGAGCTCTTCGGAAGCCTCGCGCCCTTCGAAGAGAGCCTGGAATGCTCCCTGCGCCCGCCCTTCCAGCCCTGAAGTTTTTTCGGAAGAGCCTGAGGTGGAAGCGAAGAAGCGTAAGAGATCTCAGGAGTATCGTTCACCGAGCGAAGATCGAGCCTCTTCTCCTGTTCACGAGTTTGTGAATTCTCCTGCAAGGGTGTTGGCTAACCTTCAGGCGCAGATTTCGGCTCTGGCTGGCTCTCTTTGCGGGTCTTCTCGTCGCAGGAAGGACGTCTCGCTTCCTGTAAAGAAGTCCAAGCTCCCCTCTCCTGACTCTCGCTTTTCGACAGAAGAGGCGCGCTCACCTGTGCGTTCGGATTCTCGCAGGAGGCTTTCTGCTTCGGACAAGATCAAATCTGCGTCTAAGCGACATTCGCCTGACAGACAAGTTTCTCCTTCAGACAAGGAGCAAACTGCGCGTAGGAGATCCTCACCTTACAGACGCTCTTCTCGAGACAGGATCGCTCCCCTTGACAGGCGCCAAGAGCCTAGTAGGCACTACTCACCTCGTAGCCGCTCCTCGTCTCGCCTCCACTCTCCAGTTGACAAGCGCCCTAAATCGGACAGGCGCCTTTCGCTGGACAGGCGTCAAGAGCTTGTTAGGCGCGTTTCGCCTGGCAGGCGCTCTTCTCCTGACTTTTACTCGCCTCGAGTCAGGCGCCGAGAGCCTAGCAGGCGCTTCTCCCCTGGTAGGCGCTCACCTAGTAGGCGCTCGTCGCCAGAGATTCTCTCGCCTCGGTTCAGGCGCCAAGAGCCTGGTAGGCGCTTTTCGTATGGCAGGCGCAGTTCGCCTGGTAGCCGCTCTCCTTTGGATAGGCGCCAAGAGCCTGATAGAATTTCTTCTTCAAACAGGCGCTCTGCACCTGACTGCCGCCTGACTCCTATTAGGCTTCAAGGATCTGGGAAACGCACTCCTCCAGACAAGAGGGATGTTGCAAGTAGACACTTGCCTGAAGCATTGTCTCCAAGACGTATACGTCTAACTGCCTCTAGAGACTCCTTAAGAAATAGTCGCGCCTCTAAGGATCAGGAGGGCTCTTCGGCTCAGGAGGAACAGGACCCCTCAGAAGAAGAAGGACCAAAAGACGCCTCAGTTTCCTCCTATAAGAAAACTTACAGAGTTACCTGCAAAGAGTTTGGAGATATCCTTTCTCCTGTGGCTCCCCCTTCTCCCCTTTCGTTATTCTCCACTTCGAAGACGTCGAAGGTTTCATCTTGTGTAAGGATGAAACCTACTGTTTCCATGAAGAAGGCGCTGAGAGGTTTTGGGGAATGGCTCCTTTCGAAGGAAGAGAAAGGGAAGACGGTTTTTTCTTTCCCTCCGTCTAAACTGACCGGCAGATTGGGATTCTGGTACGAATCGGGAGAACCTTTAGGCCTCGCTCTCCCTTCGTCTGCGGACTCGGACTTCTCTTCATTAGTGGATGCTGCTCGTCGTTCCGCCCTCTTGTCCGCCAAGACTACATGGGGAATGAACGAACTTGACCACTTACTGAAGGGAATGTTCCGAGTCCTAGAAGTTTTCAACTTCCTTGATTGGTCTTTAGGTGTGCTGGCTAATAAGACCAAGACCCCAGATGCTCTGTCTCCTGAAGATCTTAACTGTGTACTCACTTGCATGGATAAAGCAGTGAGAGACGGATCGAGTGAATGTCTCCTCACTGTTTTTGGAGCTGGAGTGCTTAAGAAACGGTCGGTCTACTGTTCGTTTCTCACGAAGGCAGTGTCTCATGCACAAAGGGCATCGCTCTTGTATGCTCAACTCTCTCCTCTTCTGTTCCCCAAGAAAATTATCCAAGATGTCTCGAGTGCCCTTTCAGCTAAGGCTACTCAGACATGTTAGCCAGGCGGCCAGGAAACCTCGCTCTGTCTTCCAACCCAAGACCAAGAAAGAGACTCCTCTGAGACAGGAGCCCTTTCGAGGAGGACCCGCTGTCAGAGGTTCTGCAACCAGAGGGACTAGACCTTTTAAGAGAGGTAAAACCTTCTCTAAGCAGTCAGAGGGTAAGAAATAGCGGTTCAAGGACTCCAGACATCAGTGGGTGCCAGACTACTGAAATTTGCCGACGTCTGGGCCCACAAAGGGGCGGACAATTGGTCCCTATCGATTGTCAGCAAAGGATACCTCATTCCCTTCTCGTCAAGACCACCATTGACGACAACTCCGAGGGAGTTGGTAGCCAAGTACAAGGACCCCATCATGAATCAAGCCCTTTCTCTAGCAGTAGATCTCATGCTAGAGAAGGAGGCTATAGAAACTAGTGAAAGATCCCCGCTCTGCGGGCTTTTACAACAGACTTTTCCTAGTTCCGAAGAACTCAGGAGGATGGAGACCGGTGTTGGATGTAAGCGCCCTGAACGTCTTTGTGGAAAAGAGGAAGTTCGCCATGGAGACAACTTCCTCAGTGTTAGCGGCTCTTGTCCAGGGGACTGGATGGTGTCTCTAGACCTTCAGGACGCTTACTTTCATGTGCCGATCCATCCTTCTTCACGGAAGTATTTACGATTCATGATGGGAGGAAACATCTTCCAATTCAAGGGCCTTATGCTTCGGGGCCTATCAACTGCACCCCAAGTTTTCACGGGGTTAATGAAAAACGTGGCGCAGTGGCTACATTTGGAGGGAGTGAGGGTGTCGCTTTATCTCTCGACGACTGGCTAATCAGAAGCAAGAGTCTCAAGAAAGATGTCTGGAGGACCTTCAAAAGACCCTTACATTGGCAAGTTCGCTGGGACTTCTGGTGAACTTCCAGAAGTCTCAATTAATCCCCAGTCAAGAGAGGATCTATCTGGGGATTCGGATAGCTTCTCTGGCTTTTCGGGCTTTTCCGTCGCCAGAGAGGATAGCTCGTTGCTAACGAGGAAAATAACGACCTTCCTAGAGAAAGATGCATGCACAGCGAGGGAGTGGATGAGTCTGCTGGGGACACTCTCCTCGCTGGAGCAATTCGTTTCTCTAGGAAGGTTGCATCTCAGGCCTCTACAGTTCTTCCTATACCAGAACTGGAGGCGTCTCTCCCTCCCTAGATCGTGGAGTTCTCCTTCAAGATCTCAAGAGAAATCAAGAGAGACCTTCGGTGGTGGAACGACCCACTTCGATTTGTGGAAAGGAAGGTTCGTCTTCTACATGCCGAACCCCAGCCATGTGTTGTTTTCCGACGCATCCGGAGGCAGGTTGGGGAGCGACACTCGGGACAAGAGAAGTGTCAGGCACCTGGAAGGGGGATCAGGTGTCCTGGCACATCAACAAGAAAGAGTTGATGGCAGTCTGGATGGCATTGAAAGCCTTCGAACCCCACGTCCGGAATGCAGTAGTGCAGGTCAATTCGGACAACACAACAGCCTTGGCGTACATCAAGAAAACAGGGGGGGACGCACTCCTTCTCCCTGTACGAAACAGCAAGGGATCTTCTGCTGTGTCTCAAACGAGGAAGATCAGTCTTCTCACCAGATTCGTAGGACAGGGAGAAAGGAACGTCAGGGCCGATCTCCTGAGCAGGAAGAATCAACTCCTGCCTTCCGAGTGGACCCTCCACTCAGAAGTATGCCAAGACCTGTGGAGAAGATGGGGCAGACCTCACATCGATCTCTTTGCAACAGCAAAGAACGCAAGAATCGAACTTTATTGCTCCCCGATCTCAGACCAGGAGCAGTTTCAGTGGATGCGTTTCTCCTAGATTGGACAGGGCTAGACGTCTACGCCTTTCCCCCCACCCTTCAAAGTTACTTAGGACAAAACCCTCAAGAAATTTGCCTATCTCTGGGATGAGGACAAGAATGACGCTAGTAGCTCCGTTTCTGGCAGCCAAGATTGGTTCACAGAGGTACTGGAATGGTTGGTGGACTTCCCAAGAGCACTTCCACAAAGACAAGATTTGCTCAAACAACCCCACTTCGACAGGTATCACAGAAACCTCCCCGCTCTCAATCTGACTGGCTTTCGACTGTCAAAAGTCTTGTCAGAGCGAAGGGGTTTTGGCGACAAAAGCTGCTAAGGCTATCGCCTCAGCTAGAAGACCTTCGACCCTTAAAGTCTACCAGTCGAAGTGGGACGTCTTTCGCCGTTGGTGCAGGAACCAGAAGTTTTCCTCTTCCAGTACCTCTGTGACTCAGATAGCAGATTTCCTAGTTTTCCTCAGAGAAAAATGCGGTTTGGCAGTATCTACTATCAAAGGATACGTAGCATGCTGGCTGCGGTGTTCAGACATAGGAATTTAGATCTTTTCGAATAACAAAGATCTTCATGATCTATTAAGATCTTTTGAAATCTGCCAAGAAAAACTTCGAACGAAGTTCCAAGTTGGAATCTGGATGTGGTTCTTCGTTACTGAGGTCCGCTAGGTTTGAACCACCACATTTAGCCTCCTTCAAAGATCTCACGAGGAAAGCTCTCTTTCTCATGGCTTTAGCATCTGCTAAAAGGGTTAGTGAGATTCATGCCCTAGAAGGAAGGGTAGGTTTCAAAGGAGATTCCGTGGTTTGTTCCTTCCTTCCTTCGTTTTAGCAAAAAAATGAGAACCCCTCAAATCCTTGGCCAAGAACTTTGAGGTTCGTGGTTTGTCCCTAGTAGGGGAAGAACCTGAAAGAACTCTTTGCCCTGTTAGGAGTTTAAAATACTACCTTCAGAAGAAGAAAACCCTTAAGGGCATTGAGGACAGACTATGGTGCTCTGTAAAGGACCCCAGCAGACCATTGTCGAAAAATGCGCTGTCTTTCTTCATTAGAAGTGTTGTGAAAGAAGCACATAGATCTTGTAATGAAGAACATTTCAAGATCTTAAAAGTCAAGGCTCATGAAGTGAGAGCAATAGCCACTTCCTTGGCCTTTAAGAAGAATATGTCTCTTCAGAATCTGATGAAAACTACATTCTGGAGATGTAATTCAGTATTCGCCAACCACTTACCTAAAAGACGTCAGTATTACGTATGACGAGTTGCTTCGCGTTAGGCCCGTACGTATCGGCGGATTCGGTGCTGGGGCAGGGAGCTGGAACATATCCTTAGTAGTTTTTTCCCTTGTTTTTTTTTTGGTAATTGAGTTCATATGGTTGTATGAAAAATGATGCAGGTAGGCATCTTTTTTCGTTTCGTAATGCTAATAACGTTAGTTTGGTTAGGTGATCGGATTTGGTTTGAAGCTCCCTGCGTTGGTAGTGGACAGGTTCTGTCATAGAAGAGGGCGAACCCCCATTGACATGATCCGACTTGGATTCTACTAAGTAAGCGGATATCAAGTCCCGTTAGTAGACCCAAAGAGTCTTTTCAGCTGTAGGTCACGCCCTCGCGTAGCTCTTATGGCTATGCAGATAATAGACAGTATCTATGAAGTCTTCAGCCTAAACAGGTAAGAACCAAGGTTATGTTTATCCTACAACAGGTGTTGTTTACCTTTTCTTTGTTATTTTCTGTCTTGTACCCTCCACCAAGGGTGTCAATCAGCTAAGTATATGTCTGACAGGAAAGTTCATGTACAAAAATGATATTGTTATTTTACAATAAAGTTTTGTACATACTTACCTGGCAGACATATACGATTGATGGCCCGCCCAGCCTCCCCTCAGGAGACAGGTATAAGAGAGAAAAAATCTGGCAAGAAAGGTATGATGGTTCTTACACCCGCTTCCCAGCGGCGGGTAAGGTAGATCACCTGACCTACCTGTCGCGTTAGCCGCGAGTTTTGAATTCTGTCGTGACGTCAGAGACGTAAGCTAAGTATATGTCTGCCAGGTAAGTATGTACAAAACTTTATTGTAAAATAACAATATCATTTTATGATAATATCTGAGCTTTTTTTCTACTCTTTTTCATGAGTTACACCGTATGGCAGTAAGAAGATTTATAGTTTTTGTACATGAACTTTTCTTAGCTATAGTCTCTGACGTTCCCGACAGAATTTCAAATCTCGCGGCACACGCGACAGGTAGGTCAGGTGATCTACCCTTCCCGCCGCTGGGTGGTGGGTATATGAACCAATCCCGTTTTCTAATCAGATTTTCTCTGTCGCTGGAACCGGCAACACCTGTGGTTGGTTCCTCCTGATAGTTGATTTCGCTCTCGCTTGCCTAGGATCTTTTTTGGACGGATTATTGGTGGACATACTGGATCTTTTTTGACTTGGCATTATGCTTTTCGTGGACTGTATTTAATTTTGCTTTGGATCTCTTTGAACAATGTCTGACTTGGAATCTGTTAAGAAAACTTCTGCTGTGTTTAGAGTGTGTTCTGTGGATGTATGTAAGGTGAGGCTACCGAAGGCTTCGGTAGATCCTCACACTGTATGTATGAGGTGTAGGGGAAATGAATGTGCTTTTAATAACCCATGTAAAGAATGTGAGGGTTTTAAATGAGGACAAATGGAAGTCTCTTTTTTCTTCCTACTTGAGGAAGTTGGAGAGGGACAGGGTTCGTAAGGCTTCCTCCAGAAGCTCGAGTAGGTCTCGTGTTAGCGAGCTAGAGTTAGATCCTAACCCTGTAGTAGTAGCAGATCCTTCTTCCCCTGTTTCAGCTCCTGCTCCCTGCGTCGAACCCGAGGATACGTCTTCGGAGGTGGCTGCTATGAAAGCCACGATCCGCAGGATGGAGGTCAAGATCCGCTCCTTGGAAAAAGGTAAGAGTGACAGTGGAAGTGATTTGTGCAGTGTCCCCAGTGTTGTGGAGGGGGCGTCTGACCGGCTCCATAGCGCTTCCAGGCCTAGACCTCTTCCAAACTCCCAGACCCAGTGGAGGAGGAAAGTCGACAGCCGCAGGAAGGTTAGGGAGAACCCCCACCGGTCAGGCGTCCCTTCGGCAGATCCTGATGTGTGTTCCCAGGCTGCCTCAGACCGCCTCAAGAAGGACATTCTACGTCAGTGCTTCTCTTCGTCCGACTCGCCCTCGCCGAAGCGTGTATGGAGCTCCCCGGAAGCTTCGCGCCCCTTGAAGAGAGCCTGGAAGGCGCCCTGCAGCTCCCTTGCTTCCAGCCCGGAGCACTTTCCAGAAGAGCCTTCTCTGGAGGTGAAGAGACCCAGGAGATCTCAAGATAGCTCTTCTCCTCGCTTGCCTCGCTCTCCTTCTCCGGAAGAGGAGCCTGAGAAGTCCCCTTCTCGTATTCTCGCTGGTCTCCAGGCGCAGATTTCGGCCCTTGCTGACTCCTTGGCCGGTAGTTCTCGTCGGAGGAAGGACGTCTCTCTCCCCATCAAGAAGTCCAGGCGCCCTTCTCCCGACTTGCGCTCTCCGCTTCGTAGGCGCTCTTCTCCGGATGTTGTTTTCTTCTCCCGAGCGAGGTGATTCTTGCGAGAGGCGCTCCTCCTGGCTGGCAGTCCCTTCTACTTTCAGGCGCCAGTCTTCTGCAGGCGCTCTTTTGCTCGAACCAACCGCTCTCCTCTGGACAGGCGCCAGTCGCCTCGCAGGCGCTCCTCTCCTGGCAGGTGCTCGTCTCCGGGCAGGCGCCATTCTCCGGACAGGCGCTCTTTTCTGGACAGGCACCAGTCACCTCGCAGGCTCTCCTCTCCCAGCAGGCGCTCTTCTCCTGGCAGGCGCTCTCCTCTTCTCAGGCGCCAAGAGCCTCGTGGGCGCCCTCTTCATGGAAGACGGTCTTCTCCTGATAGGCGATCTCCGTTGTGCAAGCTCTCTTCTCCTAGTAAGCACGCTTCTTCTCCCAGGCTCCTCGTCTCCAGCAGGCTCTTGTCTTCAACTGGACGTCGCTTCCTGATGTGCTCTCTCCTGACAGGCGCCAGGCTTCTCGTAGGCGCCCTTCTCCTAGTAGGCATTCTTCTCCTGACTGGACGCCTCCTCTGCTAAGGACCCTCCTCGTTGGAAGAGGACCAGGAAGGCTCGGATGATGACTCTGCCAAGACTGCCTCGTTCTCGGCTTACAAGAAGCTGACCGCTTGCTTCTACAAGAGTTTGGAGATTCCCTCAGCCCTGCCGCTCCTCCGTCTCCGCATTCACTGTTTTCTACCTCCAGGATTGCGAAGGGTTCCTCTTGCGTCAGGATGAAACCGACCATATCTATGAAGAAGGCCCTGAGGGGATTTGGTTCGTGGCTCCTTTCCAAGGAGGAAGCAGGGAAGACGGTCTTTTCCTTCCCTCCTTCCAAGCTGATGGGACATACGGGGTTCTGGTACAAGACTGGAGAACCTTTGGGCCTGGGACTTCCTTCATCAGCGGACTCGGACTTCTCTTCATTGGTGGACGCCACCAGACGTTCTGCCCTTAATTCCGCTAAGACGTCGTGGGCGATGAACGAGTTAGACCACCTTTTGAAGGGGATGTTCCGGGTCTTGGAGGTTTTCAACTTTCTGGATTGGTCCTTGGGAGTTTTGGCCAGAAAGATCCAGACGCCGGATGCTCTTCTCCACAGTGTTTTGTTCTGCATGGACAAGTCCGTAAAAGATGGCTCAAGCGAGATTGCATCATTGTTTGGAGCAGGAGTGGTCAAGAAAAGAGCGGTGTACTGCTCTTTCTTGACTAAATTGGTGTCACACGCCCAGAGGTCCTCGCTTTTGTATTCTCAGCTCTCTTCCCAGCCCTTCCCCAAGAAGATCGTCCAGGATATCTCAAGCTCTCTTACAGCCAAGGCGACCCAGGATCTGCTTGCTCAGTCTGCAAGGAAACCTCGACCGGCCTTCTCTTCTAAGGCCAAGAAGGAGAAACCCTCGGTGCAGGAGCCCTTTCGAGGGGGCCCTCCTTCCAGATCTTCTTCTTTCAGAGGGCGAAGACCCAGCAGGAGAGAGAGGTAAACCCTTCTCCAAGTCAGTCAAAACCCCAAAGTAACAAGCAAGTCCTCCAGACGACAGTAGGCGCCAGACTTCTAAAGCTTGCGGATGTCTGGACCCAGAGAGGGGCAGACACCTGGTCCCTCTCAGTAGTTCAAAAGGGATACCTCATTCCTTTCTCCTCAAGACCTCCCTTAATTACAACTCCAAGGGAGTTAACGGCCAGGTACAAGGATCCCATCATAAGCCAAGCCCTTTTTCTAGCAGTAGACCAGATGCTGGAAAAAGAGGCTATAGAACTGGTATCCTACCTTCACTCTGCGGGCTTCTACAACCTCCTCTTCCTCGTTCCAAAGTCATCAGGGGGATGGAGACCAGTTCTGGATGTAAGCGCCTTGAACTTCTTTGTAGAGAAGAGGAAGTTCTCCATGGAGACCACGTCATCGGTGTTGGCTGCTCTTCGTCCAGGGGACTGGATGGTGTCCCTGGATCTGCAGGACGCTTACTTCCATGTGCCGATTCATCCATCCTCGAGGAAGTACCTGAGGTTCATGATGCAAGGGAAGGTATACCAGTTCAGGGCCTTGTGCTTTGGCCTCTCGACAGCCCCTCAGGTTTTCACGGGGCTCATGAAGAACGTCACTCAATGGCTACACTTGGAAGGAGTGAGGATATCCCTTTATCTAGACGATTGGCTAATAAGAGCCAAATCAAGGAAACGTGGTTTGGAGGACCTTCAGAAGACGATGGATATGGCAAGTTCTCTGGGACTTCTGATCAAATTCCAGAAATCCCAGCTCGTCCCCAGTCAGGAATGTATTTATCTGGGGATTCTGGTGGATTCTCGGGGTTTTCGAGCGTATCCGTTCTCGGAAAGGATAGTTCGATGCTCCAAGAAAATGGCAACCTTTCTAGGGAAAGATGCATGCACAGCGAGGGAGTGGATGAGTCTGCTGGGGACATTCTCCTCGCTGGAGCAGTTAGTTTCCCTAGGAAGGTTGCACCTGAGACCTTTTCAGTTCTTTCTGAACCAGAAATGGGATCGTCGCTCCCAGGATTTAGCGTTCTCCTTCGACATCACGTGGGAGATCAAAAAGGAGCTCTTATGGTGGGCAGATCCCAGCAGATTTGTGGAAGGTCTGTCTCTACAAACCCTGAACCCCAGCCTAGTGTTGTTCTCCGACGCGTCGGAAGCAGGTTGGAGGGCGACTCTGGGAGCGAAGGAAGTGTCAGGCACCTGGGAGGGAGAACAGGTGGCCTGGCACATAAACAAGAAGGAACTGATGGCTGTTTGGCTGGCGTTGAAAGCCTTCGAGTCTCACATCCGAGGCTCCGTTGTTCAGGTGAACTCGGACAACACCACAGCTCTGGTGTACATCAGAAAGCAGGGGGGGACTCACTCCTTCTCCCTGTACGAAACAGCGAGAGATCTTTTGCTTTGGGCCGAGGTAAGGAGGGTCAGGGTCCTCACCAGATTCGTACAGGGGGAAAGGAACGTAAGGGCCGACCTCCTAAGCAGAAAGGATCAGGTCCTCCCTACGGAATGGACGCTTCATCTAGATGTTTGCCAGAGCCTGTGGAAACTGTGGGGCAGGCCCCATCTAGACCTCTTCGCCACTTCCAAGAACTCGAGGCTGGACCTTTATTGCTCCCCAATCTCGGATCCGAGGGCGATAGCAGTAGATGCCCTTCTTCTAGATTGGAAAGGTCTAGACCTTTACGCTTTTCCTCCCTTCAAGATCCTGGGAGAGACCCTGAAGAAGTTCGCCGCCTCGGAATCAGCAAGGATGACCCTGATTGCTCCGTTCTGGCCTGCCCAAGACTGGTTCACAGAGGTACTGGAATGAATGGTGGACCTTCCAAGATCTCTTCCACCAAGGAAGGATCTGCTCAGACAACCCCACTTCGACAGGTATCACAAAAACCTCCCCGCTCTCAGTCTGACTGCATTCAGACTATCCAAAGTCTTGTCAGAGCGAGAGGTTTTTCTTCAAAAGCTGCAAGGGCTATTGCCAGAGCAAGGAGATCTTCCACCTTGCGCGTCTACCAGTCGAAGTGGGATGTCTTTCGTCGATGGTGCAGGAATCAGAAAGTTTCCTCGTCCAGTACCTCTGTGACCCAAATTGCTGACTTCCTTCTATTCCTCAGGGTAGAGTGTGGGCTAGCAGTCCCAACCATCAAGGGGTACCGCAGTATGCTAGCCGCAGTGTTCAGGCACAGGGGCCTGAACATTTCTGATAACAAGGACCTTCATGATCTGGTCAGGTCTTTCGAGACCACTAAGAAAGGGTCCTCGAGAACACCTAGCTGGAATCTCGACGTGGTTCTTCAATTTTTGAGGTCCGCAAGATTTGAGCCTCCTCAGTCAGCTTCCTTTAGGGACCTAACAAAGAAGTCCCTTTTCCTCATGGCTTTGGCATCCGCCAAGAGGATGAACAAACTTCAAGCCATAGAAGGAAGAGTAGGCTTCAAGGATGAGTCCGTGATTTGTTCCTTCCTTCACTCATTCTTGGCTAAGAATGAAAACCCCTCTAATCCCTGACCCAGGAGTTTTGAGGTGCAAGGTTTGTCTGCTCTTGTAGGGAGAGAGGCAGAAAGGGCTCTTTGCCCTGTTAGAAGTCTTAAGTTCTATCTCAGAAGGAAGAAGCAACTTAAGGGCAATACGGACAACCTCTGGTGTTCTGTTAGAGATCCCAGTAGGCCTTTGTCTAAGAATGCTCTAGCATTCTTTTTAAGAAGTCTGGTTAAGGAAGCCCACTTAGCATGCGACGAGGACCAGTTCAGGCTTCTTAAGGTTAAGGCCCATGAAGTGAGGGCTATTGCCACCTCATTAGCCTTCAACAAGAATATGTCTGTGCAAAACCTGATGAAAGCGATGTATTGGAGATGCAACTTGGTCTTCGCGAGCCACTACTTGAGAGACGTCAGGGTCACTTATGATAAGTGCTTCGCATTAGGACCCTACGTATCGGCGGATTCGGTGCTGGGACAGGGAGCAAAAATGTATTCTTATTAGCTTAGCTATTTTTAATCTTATTTGGTTTGTGTTTTTATAGTTGAATGAAAGAGGATGTGGGTATGCATCTCTTTCGTATCTTAGATCTAACACGGGTTAGATTGGTCAGGTGGTCTGGATTGTTTTGGCTCCTTGTAATTGTAGTGGACAGGTTCTGTCATGTAAGCGGGCGAACCCCTTTGACAAGATCCTACTTGGATTCTGCCATGTAACTGGATGACAAATCCCTTTGGTAGATCCGAAGAGTCTTTCAGCAACAGGTCACACCCTCGCTGTAGCTCTTCAGGCAATGCAGACTCATAGACAGTATCCATGAAGTCTTCTGCCTAACCAGGTAAGAACCAAGGTTTTTATATCCTACAACATGTGTTGTTTCCCTTTTCTATATTGTTTAGCTGTCTCTTACCCTCCACCAAGGGTGCCAATCAGCTAAGTATATATCTGACAGGAAAGTTCATGTACAAAAATGATATTGTTATGATACAATAAAGTTTTGTACATACTTACCTGGCAGATATATACGATTAAAGGCCCACCCAGCCTCCCCTCAGGAGACAGGTGGAAGAGAAAATCTGATTAGAAAACGGGATTGGTTCATACACCCGCCACCCAGCGGCAGGAAGGGTAGATCACCAGACCTACCTGTCGCGTGTGCCGCGAGATTTGAAATTCTGTTGGGAACGTCAGAGACTATAGCTAAGTATATATCTGCCAGGTAAGTATGTATAAAACTATTGTATCATAACAATATCATATTTCATTCGTGGGGTCATCACATTCCTCCGCATCTGTGTTTACATCAGAGTTGGTACAAGATAACCTTTTACTTGACACATATATTACAGAGCATGTTCAAAAGATCTAGCAGAGCAGGGTCTTTATCTGTAGTGATTGGGGGTAGTCCATTTTCAGTCATCTTCCAAACTCACTCTGAAGGTGACAAGTCAATTCCTAACCATTTCTGAACTTGGAGATAAGTAAGTAGAGAATGAAATTGAGCAGCAGTGTCTGCAGGAGGCAAGGAAGCAAAGTTAAATGTACTTTTACTCAATGATTTGGCAAAACATTGATATCTTAAGTCGCCAGGGGATTCACATTCTTTGTTCCTATACAACCGAAGGACGAAAAATTATCCTTCTTCAGCAATCTTTGCAAGATCTGCATGTGGTTTCTTAAACACACAAGTTCCTGAAGTTCTTCATGCTTTTCAAGGAGGTTTACAAATTTTAGTTTCCTTTGTTTGAAAAAGGCACAGGTGGTATCAGCCCCACTATACTCTGTTTTTTTTCATCTGTCCATCCGCCTGTGGTGTTTTTGTATGGTAACACTGCGTCCCGGGCTTTAGATAGTTACGCTATGTGTAAGTTTAGGTAAATAAAAGGATATCTGGGTGTATATTTGCAACTGAAAAGTGTTTTAATAATTTACTGTATGCGAATTACACCGTTAATATTCGAAATAGGATACAGGCGGTCCCCGGGTTACGACGGTTCCGGCTTACGACGTTCCGAGGTTACGACGCTTTTTCTTAAATATTCAATGGAAAAATCCGTCCTGGGTTACGACGCTTGTTCCGAGGTTACGACACTGACGCTTCCGACGCTCCGAGTTAACGACGCTTTTAAAAAACTCATACTATGATAAAAATCCTTTATAGTTTAGCACAGTATATTAATAAAAGTAAGTTTCTGGTTAGATTACAACAAAAATTTTGAGGTTATGATGATTTTCGACACTTTTTATGTCGTATTTTTCGATGTTTTTTAGTGACGCCTCATATGCGGAACTAGTTTCCGAGCGAATGAATACATACTAGCTTGCGGTGCGCAAAGTTTACATATAACAGTCCAAAAGCGCAAATAATGAAAAAATCATTGCTTGTTTCCAGTAATAATAACAAAACGAAGTTTCTGGTTATATTACAACGCAAATTCCAAGTATCCAAAGAGAGACATTATCCAGTAATTTGATCAGAGAGAGAGAGAGAGAGAGAGAGATAGGCGTCTTCCGACGCTCCGAGTTAAAGGAACAGAGAACGTGTTCGTTTCGTTAAACGGCCTCTGACTCATGCCAGTAAATGTTTTGTTGATACTAATAATATAAGCCTATTTAAAGATACGTTTACTTTAATTAGTCTATATGATACGTAAATAGTAATCAACTGTTCTTGTAGCCCTCAAGATTTGGCAAAATCGAAGTATCCAAAGAGAGACATTATCCAGTACATAATTTGATCAGAGAGAGAGAGAGAGAGAGAATGAGAGAGAGAGAGAGAGAGAATGAGAGAGAGAGAGAGAGAGAGACGCTTTGGCAACAATGGTCTCGGGGATTGACGTAACGTTTATTTTCTGAACAGATAGGACAGAGAAGTGTTCGTTTCATTAACGGCCTCTGATTCATGGCAGGAAATGTTTTGTTGATACTAATATATAAGCCTATTTAAAAGATACGTTTACTTTAATTAGTCTATATGATACGTAAATAGTAATCAGCTGTTCTTGTAGCCCTCAAGATTTGGCAAAATCACTCCAGGTTGTACATAAAACTTCAAGAATGTAGTGTCACCAGAGGATTACAATAGTTTTTACCTTCAAGAACCAGCATTCTTTTATGAAAAATAACTCCAGGTTGTACATAAAAACTACAGGAAAAACAACATTGTAGTGTAACCAAAGGATTACAAGTAAGGTTTTTATAACTTTTTATTAGTTTAAGACATATTACCAAGCGTCGTTCCGGCTTACGACGATTTTCGGCTTACGATGCGTCTCAAGAACGGAACCCCCGTCGTAACCCTGGGGACTGCCTGTATTATTATAATCGTTGAATGTAAACTGAATGTAACTATCTAAAGCCCGGACGCAGTGTTACCATACAAAAACACCACAGGCAGATGGACAGATGAAAAAAAAACAGAGTATAGATGCATGCACTTGTGTGTACAGTTTGTTCTTTGTTTTTCCTTTGCCTTGCTTTAGGAAGTTTGTTGTTTTGTGATCCTGCTAAACCAGAAGGTTTACATTCTCCAAGTATTGTTACTGAGTCAGTCTTGGAGGATTTTTCAATGGCTGTATTAACAATGAGTGTGTGTGCATCTTCATCAACTTGTTTTACAGTAAATCGGGCTTTGTAAAAAGTCTGCTCTTATTTTGCTCG
Organism: Macrobrachium nipponense; assembly: GCF_015104395.2. Lineage (NCBI taxonomy): Eukaryota > Metazoa > Arthropoda > Malacostraca > Decapoda > Palaemonidae > Macrobrachium > Macrobrachium nipponense. The sequence goes on along the minus strand of NC_087200.1, from coordinate 138,092,798 downwards.
CTTGAAAGAAATTTGCTCTGACATGTTGCGGGCATCGTTTCATCAAATATGGTGTGTCTGGTAGCACATTTCATTCGATGAGCACTTTCAGCACCTTTTGTACCTTTAGCTTCTAGATTTTTTGGATACCCATCAAAGACAATGATGGCCGTGTCCTTGTAGTATTTCCTCACATATTCAACATATCGGTTCAGAATTGTTGAAAAGATCTCTCACTGATGCCAAACAACTCCATGAATAAGAAATCCCCATTCAACAACAAAAATTGTATCTCCAATGACAGTGTCAATTTGTATCTCCAATGACAGTGTCACATAAAGGAGAAAAATGCTTCATAAGTGAAGACTTCTTGCTTTTGCGCATTCCAGCTAGTTCACGCTGAAAGTTTTGTGTTAATTGTTCTTGTGATTTCTTAATATATGAAATTCTTCTAAATAACATCTCAGGATCAGATGAGCAGGCAAAATCTCTAGTTGTTACTCCTGTCACTGAAGTAACTCCAAAATCATAAGCATTAAGAGGATTAGTATTTTCATCTGTTAATCCTGTACTTATTGACATAATGCCATAAAAATCTGGAGATGGTGGATGTGATGAAAACCATTCCAAAAACTTCTGAAGATCTAGAGCATCTCTTGAAATACGTGATTTTCTGGCATCTACATGTTACTCTGCTGTACTGAAAGCAACATCAAAATATTCTTCAATCTTCTCTTTTCTTTCAAACAAGTGAAAGAAGAGCAGACTTATTACAAAGCTCATCACAAAGTTGACCTCTGAGGGATTTACTGTAAAACAAGCTAATGAAGATGCACACACACTCATTGTTAATACAGCCATTGAAAAATCCTCCAAGACTGACTCAGTAACAATAGTTGGAGAACGGAGACCTTCTGGTAATCATGACTGTTTTAGCAGGATCACAAAACAACAAACTTCCTAAAGCAAGGCAAAGGGAAAACAGAACAAACTGTACACACAAGCCTCCATGAAGTATGGATCTGTCATCAAAGATACCATTCTTTGATACCACCTGTGCCTTTTCCAAACAAGGGAAACTAAAATTTGTAAACCTCCTTGAAAAGCAGGAAGAACTTCAGGAACTAGTAGTGTGTTTAAGAAACCACATGCAGATCTTGCAAAGATTGCTGAAGAAGGATAATCTTTCATCCTTCGGTTGTATGGTAACAAAGAATGTGAATCCCTTGGCGACTTAAGATATCAATGTTTTGCCAAATCATTGAGTAAAAGTACATTTAACTTGGCTTTCTTGCCTCCCACAGACGCCGCTGCTCAATTTAATTCTCTACTTACTTATCTCCTAGTTCAGAACTGGTTAGGAACTGACATGTCACACCTACAGATTGGGTTTGGAAGATGACTGGAAATGGACTAGCCCTAATCACTACAGATAAAGACCCTGCTCCTACAAATCTTTTGAACATTATATCATACAAATGTCTCAAAGGATGTATAACAGCCACTTGCAGTTATAGAAGGGCAGGATTAAAATGCTCTGTAATGTTTGTGTCAAGTCAAGTAAAGGGTTATCTTGTACCAACTCTGATGTAAACATAGATGTGGAGGAATGTGATTACCCCACTCATGAAATGCTAGAAACCTTCTTAGTGCCAGAAGGCGTAACTCATGTATGGGTTGAAAAGTGGTAATTCCGCCAATGAATTTTCGCTGTCTATCCTAAGCTAGAATAAAGGAGGAAGGACACCTCTGGAAGATGATTTTCCTAGGTACTTCAAGTAATGAGGTCTCTGAAAAAAAGGAGTAACAACCTTCTCATGCATGTAGCATCAAAACAATGCAATATACAAAAAATGTACATAGAACATTGCTTGTAGGAAATTTCACATAGAACAATTCGTATCTTGATACGTTTCCTGTAAAATAATTATTAAGCAAGATACTTAATAAAAACAATCAAGATGGCGGCCAACACTGGGGAGATACAGGGATGCAAAATTGATATGCTATTAAGTACCCTATTATAAAGGTGATAAAATAAATTGCAGCTTTCTGTAAAATTTTTACTTTCTAAATCCCCATTTGACTGGTCTATCAGTCCTGTTTTTTTAGGCAGAACTATTCTGTAGAGCTGGACCATCCTTGGGGGTGTTTGGGGGGGGGGGGGGGGGGGGGGGGCTTTGTTCTAGGAATAGAACTCTCGGCATTCTGTCCGGTTTGCCCTTGATGTGATTAGGATAGGACAATTGTATTATAGTAATACTCTTATCCTATCAAGCGAGTATTGCTTACACTTGGGCCATACTAATCATGTTATGCCATCTCCTTTTGGGGTAGGGTAGAGATGCGGACATTTGGGAATCATTTCTCATTTGTGCCATTGGCAGAAGATTTAACTAAATAAAAAGACAATATCTTTTCAAAATTTATGTATTTATTTTTTCTCTCTCCCTCTTTCACGTACATAAGTACGACTAAAGATTTTAGTATCCCTGGGCACCTTGATGGACAAAATTTGGCACAGTTGATAACCATTGGAACTTTATCTGCGAATCTCCCCTAATCAATTCAAGATAATAATAATGCAGCAAAGGAACATCCAGTTCCAAGTAAATGATTTATCTAATCCAAAACACCCATCAGGGTCCACAGAAATTCTACAAAAAAGTAAGAACCAATTAGAGATTCAAACATTATAACAACAAAACCATACATTACAGAGAAAAGAAACAAATCTGATACACAGATGACCCACATCAGGCAAGGTCCAAAAAGAAATAGAAATGATCAACTTAACCCAACACTATACTCGGTTTTTTTCCATCTGTCCACCCGCCTGTGGTGTTTGGTATGGTAACACTGCGTCCCGGGCTTTAGATAGTCACATTCAGCTTACATTCAACAATATTAACTATCCTATTTCGAATATTAACGGTGTAATTCGCATACAGTAAATTATTAAAATGCTTTTCAGTTGCAAATGTACATCCAGATATCCTTTTATTTACCTAAAACTTACACATAGCATAACTATTTAAAGCCCGGGAAGCAGTGTTACCATGCGAAAACACCACAGGAAGATGGAGAGATGAAAAAAAAAAGTATAGTGTATTTTGATAATCTTTTTGGACCAGATAACTAGTTTGAGATTTTTAGTACTTAAAGCTGAAAATAAAATATTGACAGCAATACTAGAAAATAAATTATTGAACATTTGTCCAACACAAGAAATGGAATGCTGACATATCAAAGAAAATGAATGGTTGCTTCAAGTAACCACCAAAAATCAATCCACCACATTTTTAAATATATAACAGAAATAAATGGCACGAAAATACCAATAACAAGTCATGAAACATTAAATTATTTACAGGGCACAGTCATTTTACCTAACAGTGAAGAAGAACTACCCAGAAAACACTTGGTACTTGGCTCCCTCAAATTAAGATACAATAATACCCATGACTTAGAAGTATAGTACTCAATTCCAAGCAGGAAAGATAAAAATAAATTAATATTGCAAAAATAAAATTACAGGCCAAGATCTGGCATTCAAAATAAAAATTCTTGGACAAAATAGAGAAGTGTGTGCATTTATACGAGAACCACTTCAGTGAACTCAATGTTCAAAGTATGGACACATACAAAAGATGCCATACTAGAGCAATATGCGCAGAGGGCACATCAGACACCATACCACTAATTGGAAATGTAAATCCCCAAAATGTATTAACTGTGTACTATCCCATCAAGCTAAATTTAAGGAATGCTCCTTTTATCAATACAACACGGAGCTTCACCTGTTAATAAATAGAACAGGAATGTCAGTCAAAGAAGCTACACTCAAGCTAAAAGTAAGAGGAGTCAATAATCCATCTAAAAACCACTTTCTCACATATGTAACAAAATCAAAATATCAATCACATTAATAACAAATAACAAAATATAATCATACAAACTAATTCTCATATCAATAATACTGAACCCAAAAACAAAAGCATAATGATATATCCATCAATACCACTATTAACATTGAAGGTTCTAATATCCATGAAAAAAACTTCCAATGGAAGAAGAATCAAATAATAATAATAATCAAACTGACGAAAAGAAAAGAATACTGGAACAAACCCCACCAAGGGAAAAAATTTTATCTTGAAAATTAAAATCAATCTAAAGAAATTCGCGCTACAACATAGGAACATTTTAAAAAAAGACTGTAATTAACTTCATCATAAGTGGAAATACAGTGAACACACAATTACCCTCAATCCCAATCATACAGCCAAGATCTGGACAGTAAAGAATAAACTAATAACCCTTTACAATTCCCAACGGATGATAAGCGCTTCAGTGGCGTGGTTGGTATGGTGTTGGCGTCCCACCTCGGTGGTCGCGAGTTCGATTCCCGGCCATTTCATTGAGGAGTGAGAGATGTGTATTTCTGGTGATAGAAGTTCACTCTCGACATGGTTCGGAAGTCACGTAAAGCCGTTGGTCCCCGTTGCTGAATAACCACACTGGTTCCATGCAACGTAAAAACACCATACAAACAAACAAACAACGGATGATACTACTAACCATTCCATCCCTTTATATAAAACTAATGAAAATCATACCATTAAACCAAACCAAAATATAACTATCACACCCCAACCATCTACAAGACCCAAGTATTCCACTAATAACAATAAACCAAATAACCCCTCAAACCAACATTCCTTATCACTACAGAAAAGGACCAATTGAATTACAAAATCAGAACTTTCTAAAGCTAGAAGATCGAATACTTCTGAACCAATAACTAATAACACCAAACATGTTCATCTCATGTTGTAATAAGTTCTTCATAGGTACTACCTATACCTATAACCAACTAACCCACCAAGACATAGGACAAAATACGACATATAGACAGTTTATTATATTAAGAAAATACCCTTTAACACACTAACATGAGAATTATGTTCTGAATCCTTAAGATACTAAAAGGAAATTATAAAATAAAAAATAAGACAATATTTAATTATGAAAAACAAACAACTGCTGAATGTAATAACCAACATACAAATACAACAATTTAAAATCACAAATCAATTCAAATGCATATAAACTTCGAGACAAAGTAAAATTGGCAATCAATTTACAGAATTTAACATCAATTCCTCCCAATAATGGAATATAAAATTATCTAATGGAATATAAACGGCCTCTTAACCTGACTACTTCTGGGTGAATTACAAATAGGATTTAATCCCACAAACATCTGACAGTACAAAGTTGCATGTTATTCACCAACTGACAATGGAAAACTAGGTACAGCAAAAAGATATTTTTATAATAAAATACGGCTTCACATATACTTACCAAACAATTACAAAGCTGTAAGCTTTCTTACCTGGCAGTCGAAAATTCAAATTTCCTGGAGCTGGCGGGAATACCTGGTACCGCTGAGCTAACTACCGTCAATTCGTTGAGCCGCAATGTCCATATGGTGGGGAGGAAGGAGGGCTCTGATTATGTAATGTAAGGTAAGCTACCTATATGTGAAACCTTATTTTATTATAAAAATACCAATTTTCAACATAAGTTGGATCTTGCCTCAAACAATTACAAGCTGAATCCACGTCACCCAGATGGTGGGTATATGGTCAACTTACGAAAGACAGCGATAAAACATGCTCACATTATAACTAGTGTTTGGAGTACCTTACCTTGTGAGAGAGCAGCTGCAGGTGAATACTACCTCTGGTCAGCGCTCTCATCACTTGTAGGAGACGGGGCAGTAATGGCCAGGGTTCATCCCTACTTATGGTGGGATTTTGTAACCATGGAGGTTCACCAATGGTTAACAAAATTAAAAAGTTTCGCCCTTGCCCTGGGATAAGACCAGATAATCCACAGAACCATTGCCTACATTTAAAAAATCATAACCATAAAAATAAAAAAATCGTAATTGTTCTGCACGGTATATCCTTTCCTGAAGAATACAGTCCTGTCCTCAACTGCTATATGGACTATACTACCAACCTTCAAAAAGGGAACCGACGGGTTCTTTCTGTGGTGATCCGTTTTTTTATTGAATATATCCTGAAAAAACTGACGGCTTATATCCTCTCTGTCTACTAACGTGTGAATGCGATTCGAGGTCTGCCCACCTCCTAATCCTCTGTGTGGTGTATTATTATAGCTGGTAGCAATGTCATGCAGCACATTAACGTATATATTTGTATTGCCGTGAGTTAAGTAACTATATATTTTACTTTTAAGTGTCCTGATAACTCTCAGCTATCGCCGCTTTAATTTTCTCTGATGTACACTATAATTTTATATTTCTGTCGTTTAGGGATTCCCTCACCTGCTTTTTATAGAATTCCCTACCTTCATCCGTATTCAAACGTGATACCCCGAAAAGGTTTATGATTCGAGGACCTTCTGTAAAATGCAATATTTGCTAACTACTTTTTGATACCCTTTCTCTACACACCTGCGTGTTCTATGTAAATAAGAATTTTTTTACGATATGACTATTCAGTGTATATAAAAATGTATTCGTTTGTAATATCTATTTTAAGTAAATAAGATATTTGCTACCCTTACTTTACACATTCTTTCTCTCCGTATGAATAATGTCAACAACGGAACTTTTGAGATGCAAGCAACTCCTTTCTCCGCAAAAGCGATAGATCTATTCGCATATCCGTCCCGAATTATCATAGCAGGGTAGTACAGCAGCAACTCGGGAAAGTGTGTGATTTGCCAGAAAATAATTGAAGAGTATAAAGAGAAATTCTTTTATACAGTAATCTACTGCGGGGTGAATGAACATCCATTACAGAAGTACTCGTCTATAGGGAACAAGATCAGGGTTAGTAAAGAATTATTAAACTCCTTTGAATATATAGAACAAGGGATGACTGACATGGGACTGTTATACATTCATGATGACTGCTTTCTAGATCTAGAAGCGAGTGATAATAAACACGTCACAGAGGCTTTTACTGCTGGGCGGCACTCATCAATCTCCGTCGTGGTCATAACGCAGAACGTATTCCATTCGGGTAAATTCAGAAGTATCAGTCTCAACTGCTCCCATTACATTCTAATGAAGAATAGAGACATAGTTCAAATTTAAATTTTGGGCCGTCAGTTATTCGGACGTCAGAAGGGTGGCGAATTCTCCGAGATATATAAGAAGACATTATCTTGTATCCAGTAGTACGGTTATCTACTGGTTGACCTCGCAGCTAGCACACCTGATAGCTTACAGCTCAGGACTAATATGACGGGTGAAACTGAATATCAAGTTATTTATCAACACACAGTAGATAGTTTGAGGGTGTTGCATGTAAAGCACATTCCCTTGGAATGTGACTATGAGACACTCTTTCATTTGGCAAAATAGAAGAGTTGAGGATGAACTTTGATAAAGTGAGAGAAAATGAGAGGCATGGCTGACTTTTGAAAAAAGAAGCTGCACTCAAAGCCAGCAGCAGCATCAATAATATAAAGATTTGTAAAAATATTCTCAAGGGAGCACTGTCCGACAGGGCTCCTAAAAATATGGATCCTTACAGAGCATCACAATGGGTACAAGTGGCTCAGCCAAATTTGAATGTCAATGCCACTTTCGAAAGAACACCCAAACCTCGAATGTGGTTGGTAGTATCTGCTAGGGAGGAAAATTATAATTACTACAAATTTAGCAGATACATCCAAAAAAAGGTTGGTTGTATTTACATGGGTAACATCTCAAGGTTTGGTAAAGTCAGTGTCCTCATTCATGCCAAATCAAAGACACAGTCATACATGCTGACGATGAAGAAATTCGAGAAAGATGATATGATCAAAGAAATTAGACCACACATGAAATTTTAGTTATGGAAAAGGAGTGGTATTTGATAGACTTTTGTGAACTGACAGAAAGAGAAATATTACAAATCAGTTCAACTTCTGTACGGAAGGTAAGAAAAGTTCCAATAGCAAATATGGTCATTTCAACGTTTGAGGACTCTGATGTACCATCTTACATCAATTTTGGAAATGAAAGGGTACGTAAAAGTCAAACCATTTTTATCAAAATCTATGCAGTGCTACAACTGTTTTCAATATGGCCATCCATCCAGATTCTGCAAAAACAATAAAATTTGTAATAATTGCTCCGCTCCTGAACATGGTCCTTGTTCGAAACAGTCAAAATGTATTAATTGTGAAGAGAATCATACCCCATTAAATAAAAAGTGCAGCCACTATAAATATGAAGAGGCAGCTATATGTAAAGCTAATGCTGAACATATAAGTATTAGTTACACCAGGAAATTAATTGGTCAGACAAAGCAAGAACTACTGAAACCCAGCCATCTGATCTAGGTAATCGGCCGGCTAGGGTTGAAGCACCTTTATCTAAGAAAGATGTTCCTTGGATAAAAGGAAAATATTAGTTGAAGTCCACTCTCCTCCGTATCAAAATACTAATAAAAAACATAATCATAAGCCACATATCTCAAGACACCCTAAAGAAAGAAAAAAAAAACACTAGTGTAGATCAATATAGAATTTCCCTTTGTAAATCCTAGCACTAAAAATTCAATCTGGACATTTTACAATGGAACTGTAAAGGACTAAGGGCTCGTTCAGAAATTCTAAAAGTATTACTGAGTGAGCATAACCCAGGGGTTGTTTGTCTTCAAGAAACTAAATTAGGGGAAACAGTATACAATCCAGGTGTAAATCATGAAATCTATAAGATGAGCCCCATTGATGGGGATCGTGCCCATGGAGGTGTTGCAATGATTATTGCTAAGGCATTGCAACATTTTATGGTTCCTCTGAACACACAGCTTTAAGCAACTGCTATCCGGAATACTTTTGACTGTGAAATCACAATCTGCTCTCTTCACCTTCCCCCAAGATGTAGGCTCACTCTTAAGGACATTTAAGGTTTAATCAATCAATTTCCTCTTCCTTTTTTACTACTTGGTGATTTTAATTCTCACAAGCGACTTTGGGGTGGAGATTTTTTAGACACAGAGGGTAGGATCATTGATGACATTGTTAATAATAATGATCTTACACTTTTCAATGATGGTACTATGACATACCATAATCTCTACACAGGTGGTTTATCTGCTATAGACATGAGCATTTGCTCTTCTCTCTATCTATATATTAATTGGTCTGTAGATGAGTTTCTACATGACAGTGATCACTTTCCCATTCATCTTAAGTTTGTGAGAAATGCCCCCTCGAATTATCCTATCAAATGGAAGGAAAAGGAAGCAGATTGGGTAAAATTTCAAGAAGGCATTAACCTATACCAGGAATTTGAATCCTTCAAATGCCATATAAAGGTTAATGGGTACTTTGCCTCCGAAATATTGAATAGTGCTGAAAACTCAATAACTAAGACCAAAGGGAAACCACACAGACCTGCTGTTCCTTGGAGGGATAAAACCTGTGGTAATTTGAGGAAAATTACCAGGAAATGTTACAGACGTTATAAATCCAGTCAGTCTGCAACAGCAAAATCTATTTACCAACGAGCTATGGCAAAACAGCGAAAATATTCTTTTAAAAAGTAAAAAGGGATTCCTGACTTTTTTTATATAAATGGAATAAATTCCAAGAACCCAACCAGATTGATCTGGAAAAAGATTAGAATGAGTGGTTAGGTTAGGTTAGGTTGGGTTAGGTTAGGTTAAGGGACTTAGAATTTTTTCATATTCATATTTGAGTGAAATGGTGGTTTTCTCATCCGTATAGTATATCTGGAGCCAAAATGGGGCTGGGTATTTTCAAGGGTTTGTGAAATGGGTTTTTTCGTCCGTAGAGTATATCTTGAGCCAAAATGGGGCTGGGTATTTTCAAAGGGTCGTGAAATGGTGGTTTTTTCATCTGTAAAGTATATCTTGAGCCAAAATGGGGTTGGGTAGTTTCAAGGGGACGAGCAAAACCATGGTTCTCCTATCCAAAGAGTTATTCATGAGCCATTTTGGGGTTCTTTTCTGAACTAGAATGAAATATTTGGTGTTTTCCTGTGGTGTTGTTAATGGTCAACTTACGTGAGGTTAAGGAAAGGCAAGCTTATGTGGTTTATCACCTGTGAGCCGAATTGGGGGTCGGGTGTTGAGGTTGAGCCGAAATGGGGTCCTTTTCCCTACTCACGGGTTCCCTCCTCTTCAGAATGCCCAACGTAAAGAGAGAAGACAATTCCAGGGAACCGTCTCTGATACCCTTATCCAGGTAGTGTTACTCATTAAAGGTCCATAAAAATCCTCATCCAGCACCGAACATACCTTGACTTTGCAGCCCAAAGCTCCAACAGTCCAATCAAGGAAGCCCACTACTACAACCACCACGGAAGATAATCTTATTAAGATCGTTTAATTCTGATGCCGAAAACATTGTCTGTCAAAAGATGTGACGGTGGGAAATTAAAGTTAATCTTTCCTTGTTCCCTCTTTCAGAAATCCAAAGGTTAACTTCCTTCATCGCCTAACAAGAAGAAAAGGAAAGAATTATATAACTAACTTAGACGAATCTACTTGATTATCTCTAAAATATGAAGACACTAGCGATGTTGGAGCTACTAGCGAGGAGTCAGAGAAATTTGCTAAAAAATAGTGAAGAGGTGACTTGTTGGTCATAGGAAGTCTCCTAATCTCCTTCCTCTTCCTCTTCTTCGGCCAAAGAAACAGGGGACAATGCTGTTTGCGGCTGGACAGAAGGAGCAGTATGCTTCATGAAGCCTTGGCGAGAATTTGATACAAAGAAGTAAAGTATCGAATCGTAGGATGTAGGAGAGGACTCCTTATCCTCTTCTTCTTCGGCAAATGAAAACAGCGACTAGTTCACTTAAGGTTGAACAGGAGGTACAGAAGACTTCATAAAAACCCCAAAAACCCAAAAAAATACTGCCCAACTTATTTTGAATGATTGCAATCGAAGGATCTGAGACAGCCATAACTTGTGACACTGTTGGTAAGACAGAAGATGTAAGCATTGTCCATGGTTGTAGAAAAACTTCCTACTGATCCAGCTGTGCCCCTTGGGTGCTCAGACACTTGTAGAAGCTCAGGCGCTGATGGACACTCAGGCACTAATGGACGCCCGGGTGCCAATGGATGCTCGGGCGCCAATGGACGCTCAGGCACCAATGGATGCTAGAGAGCCAATGGATGCTCGGGTGCCGATGGATGCTCGGGCGCTAATGGACGCTCGGTAGCCATTGAACTTTTGGGCGCCAGTGGTAGCTCTTGAACCAGTGAGCGCTCTTGAAGAAGAGGTAAAACATGCACCAGTAGGCACTCCTGCGCCAATGAGAGCTCAGCTGCTTGTGGAAGCTGAGGCGCCAATGGGTGCTCTTCTGCTCTTGCACCAATGGGAGTTCTTGAACTACTTTAAGATACAGAAGGCAGGACTGAGTCCATTCCTGCTCGAGAAGGACACATAGGTCCCACCAGACGCCCAGTTGCTGTACACTTCTTAAGAGCTAGACTTTAACACAGAGGAACTAACCAGAGTAGGGAGCACAGGAGGATAAAGATCTGGCATCAACAGAGACACTCGAACTATTCCTGCATGCAGCCTCATCAGATGGATGCCCAGAGAACGACTTTCTTGAATCTTAGAAGAGGGTATCCTTTCACTACACTTACCCTCTAAGCCGTCGTCATCGTATGAAAAGCATTCTGGACTGTTCCAGAAGCTGCAAGAAGGATGTTGGTCCTCTTGTAACACCCTGGCCTTCTTAAGAGGGACAGAGGGCGACACATTACGAGTCCTCCTTTATAGCGGACGAGACTCATCAATGAAGCGCCACTAATGCCTGGGTGGCGACTCCTCAGACCTCAACCCACTCACAGAAAGACGAGACACTTCCTTATAGATGCCTTTCCAATGGCACTCTGTCGCAACCTGGGATTTAACAACAGGACCACCTGAGGGGGTGACTGTCCGTGGGAAAATCCCACTGACCTCCCTTGGGTTACCAGTATGCCAGTTTGACAGGAACCTTTGCCTAGGAGAACCAGGGGATGAACAGCACTTCCTCCACTGCACAACACTTCACTATCACAGGGTTAACATTGCAAACCCCAACACAACTGGCAATGGTATGGGAAGGAAGTGAGGGAGACAAGTGAAGGAGCATGTGGTACAAAATAAATTTCTATAATAAAAATTACATTTTCATGTAATAAAATAAGTTTCAATAATACCTACCCAGCAACTACACAGCTACTAGTGGAACTTAGAGCTGTGCAACCACTGGGCAAGCTGTATCATTAAAATTAAAGAGCTAGTAGCAGGAGAGAAAAAACACAACAAACTGGAATAAAGTGTTATCTGACTAGGTGTCCATGTATCAAGAGAAAACTACTTGAACACCTGTGTAGCTTACAATACTGAGAGCTCGGAACCACTGGAAATTCGGCGCCGTAGATGCTAATAGGCACCACTGGGCACTTGATGCTGTGGATCTGCTGGACGTTTTGTGGCGTACTAGGCACCACTGGACGCTGTCGTAGATCCACTGGACACTCGTGGTCGCCACTAGGCGCCACTGGGCACTCAGCACTGGATGCTTGTGGATGCTACTGGCGTCAGTAAAACTAAGATAAATCCAAGACATAATAAGTCAAACATATGGCTAAAGACAAGATCAACCAGAATAATTCGGCACCAAGTAAGCTAATAGCTTTGATGACAGGCGTATTATTTCGTCAGTCTAGTTACCTAGCAGCTTTGTTTTGATTCAAGCTAAGCAGGCACACTAAATTAACATTTTGTCTTAAAAAGATGAAAAGTACATAATTTTTTTTGTAAATGTACAAAAACAACACAATGGCACCGTGAAAACCGACTAAAAGCAGAGCAGATTCGAAACGGCTTTACGTGACTTCCGAACCACGTCGAGAGTGAACTTCTATCACCAGAAATACACATCTCTCACTCCTCAACGGAATTCCCGAGAATCGAACTCGCGGCCACTGAGGTGGCACGCCAACACCATACTGACCACGCCAATGAAGCGCTCCAAGCGCATCTGATCAAGGCGTGAGCTACAGAAATGGGGGCAAACGGTCCAGTCTTGACCAGTCTAATATAAGAAACCTAGTAAAGATATGCAAAAGTAATATAGAAGTCAAGGATTTTTAACGTTTTAGGAGTGAGGAGGAATTAACCATCTTTAAGTATTTAATGTTTAAACTGTTTGTTCCGACACTTAACAACCAATCCACATCAACATAGCTGTTCATTGCTTAATGTTTGTGTATTTTCTTCCCACTTACATTTACCTGCTTTTAGCCCAACTTCTAGCAAAAATATCCCGTAGGAGGGTAGTGCCATCAGCGCACCTCATGCGGTGCACTGCAGGCATTTACTTGAGGATCTTTGCAGCGTGCATTAGTCCCGTAGCAGCAAACATTTTTTTTCGTTTCTTTTACTGTACCTCCTTTCATACTCTCATCCATCTTTCATTCCACCCTCCTAATAACTGATTCACAGTGCAACTGCTCTTTTTTCTTCCTATTACACCTTTCAGACCTTTTCTGTCAATTTCCGTTTCAGCGTTGAAAAACCCCACAGGTCCCAGTGCTTGGCCTTTGGCCTAAATTCTATATTCAATTCTACCACCAATCTGTGTTTTCATGGTGTCACTTATGTTGTATTTTTATACATTTTTACTGTTGTACCCGCTTTCAGCCTTCACAATAAATTTTAATAATTATACATGCATGATACACTCACACACATATATAATTTACTTATTTGTTTGTATATGTGTTTGCACATTTTATATTATGAAAGTATTTCTAAACAATTTTCATAACCCTTAAATATACAATTCGTTAATACTATTAGCAGTTTTACCCTTACCCGTTCCGTTTTCTAACTGTGTCATTACTTTTCTAATTGTGTCATTACTCTTCTAGATAACTGTCAACGGAACGCTGAGATCATGGGCGAAGAAAACCTGCTCGCACACCTGGTCTGAGCTGGTCTATAACAACACCTCTTACGACTTGTTTACCTGTCAGTCGCAATGCCCTGTCATCTGTGATATCGCAGGTAACAACAATATTGTTCAGCACTTTTGGTGATGGCTCGTTTTCCTTATGATTTGTATGGTGTTTTTACGTTGCATGGAACCAGTGGTTATTCAGCAACGGGACCAACGGCTTTACTTGTCTTCCGAACCGCGTCAAGAGTGAACTTCTATCACCAGAAATACACATCTCTCACCCCTCAATGGAATGCCCGAGAATCAAACGAGCGGCCACCGAGGTGGCAGGCCAAGACCATACCGACCACGCCATTGAGGTGCTTTTCCTCTGGCTAATCTGGGGCCAACTAAAACTCTTCAAGATGTAATTGCAACCTCATTAATTTACTTGTTCCTGTAATACACAAGTTCTTATTGATGGACTTAGTCCAGTCATTCATGTGGAACTTCTAAAATACAAATTTCTTCAAGACAGGAGAACGAATACCATATAGGTCTTTCATAAGCAGTGGTGCTTGACAAGCGTCTATGCACAGCTCTGACTGCGGTACTTTCTAATGAAATTGCTGCAGAGACGTAAAAACTCATTACCCAAATAGATCTTACACTGGAATATTCTCTATTAAGAGGTATTGCAGTTTTGTTAGATATTTTCCTCGATACATTTTATGCACATTACGTCTACTACAGCATATATAATATATATATATATATAATATTAATATTATATTATATATATAAATTATATTATATATATATATACATTTTTTCCCTATACTATATATATATTATATAATATATCTATATATATATATATATAGATATATATATATATATATATATATTATATATATATATTATATATTAGAGATGTATCAGATATCCGCATCCGCATGTTATGCTATTTTTCATAAATCCACATCCACATCCATTGTCAATTTCTTAACATCCGCATTAGCAGTGCAAACAACATCCACATCCGAATCTAAAGTTTGAGAATGTGGATATGAGGATATCACCCCCTGCTTAATGTTTAGTAGTTCATACTCATACATTGTAGCTATAAGTAGATTTTTGTTTTTACTTTTTGCTGAATCTGGCTTTTCTGTTTATTATACATATACATTAAACACAATTACACATTTCATACAGTATAAACTTTATAAGTAGCTCTGTTATAGCATATTTGTTTTATAGCATCTTTGTTTAAGTAATTTCATGTCATTCACAGTAGTTGTAATCATGAAGAGAGGGTATTGGATTTTTTTAGGAAACTCTCTCTCTCTAATGGGAAGAATGGCATTGAATTTTGTTACTCTTATCATGCAATGAGAATAAATAACCTTGTGCCAAGAATAAAAACGTTCGTGTACCCGTTACAGTTTGTGCGTTCATCAAAAGTGTACATATACATGCATGAGTATCACTTATGTTTTCTACTGTCAATGAGTACATCAAATATCATGTGGTAATGCATGATTTTGAATTATTTGGCTGAAAATCGTCTTCAATAATTAAATAGAATTAAACTATTTAGATTTACAAAGCATCCGCATCTGCATCCGCGAGGGTATGGTCATCATATGTCCACGTCCGCCAGTTTAAAAGGTTGATATCCATACCCATATCTACATCCACAAATGTAAAAATAATTTATATCTGCATCTGCATATTTCACACACGCATACCTACAGACACACACACACACACACACACACACACACACACACACATATATATATATATATATATATATATATATATATATATATATATATATATATATATATATATATGACAAATATTTTCTGTTAAAATAGAATTCCATCTAATAAAAGGAGCCCATGAAAATGGCAAAAAAATTAATGCTGTATTTCAGAGAACAACTGATTTCCTCTATTGCCAAGCACATGAATGAATGAAATAAGAATTACAGGAAAGTGGTATTTCTACCCAGAGTTCCAGATGTCAGCCGTTAAGTCACTTCAGTTGATAGCTCCTTAATCTGCTTCATTGCTGGTTGGAGGAAGATTTTATCTCTAATTTCTGAGTACCCAACCTCCTTTTGAGAGGTTCTTCATATTTCTTTGTTTAATCAATGGTGATTCTACCATCTGGCTTTTGAACTGATAATTGCTGCTATAAATTATACTTGACAAATTCCAGTTTATTCTGCTATTATGCTTATTTATGTGGTTAAAAATAGCTGAGCTCTTTTGGCCATATCTGACTGACCGTTTATGCTGTATTAACCTCTGGGGGAGTGATTTACCCGTGAAACCAATGTAGGATTTTCCACAGTCAAGGCAAGAGATTTCATATACTCGCTGTGTCTTTGGGGACTGGCTTTTGTTGGACATCAATCAGGGATTTGGGTATTTGGGTAGATAAAAGCAAAAAGGGTTAGTTTCCAAGTATCTGTGTCAAGATCTTAATCCTGTCCAGATGTAGGATTTTGATTTATTTCTGGGAGTCTCTTTAGTCTTTTTTTATGGCGGACAGTAGATTATGTTAGCTTTATGGATCTCTATCTCAATTATGGATCACTTTCTCAATTATACGGTCAGGATTCGTTAAATATAACAGCTGCTTATTAGTTCAATTTCCTTTTCCAGGAAATCTGGAGAGCAAATCCTTAATGTTATTAAGAATAAATTGCTGGCTACGACAGTCGTAATGGAAATGTCCATGATAACTAAAATAGTAAATGTATGAAAGTGAAAATTTTGGTCACCTGTATATGGTAAATATGTGTTCTGTTGTCAGTTTCCTTCTCAACTTTAAATTTGATGCTGGACATTAATGCAATTCAGCATATCTTTAGGTTTTATTGCATTATTATTAGTTTCAAAATATTCCATGTATAGGTTGGCTAAAACAATACTTAGAGGGCTCCCCATGCTGCACCCGAATCTTTGTATATATAATGACTTCCCAAATGAAAAGACGTTTGATGAACATAATTCAATAAACTTTATTATTCTAATCTATGGCTAGTGGGAAATTATCTCAATAGGGGGGCTAATTTTTCTTTCATAAACTGTAGAACGTCCTAGACTGGTTTTATTTTGTGAAATGGTAGATGTGCTTCTTTGAATTTGTGACAGAAATCTTCAGAATGTTTAATGTGACCCGGAGAAAATGTGTCTAAGAATGGGGAAAGGAGGCTGGCTAACCATTCATTAGTTATCATTGACATTTTATGCCAAATCAAGATTGGCGTAGCCAGCCATTTATTTTAAGAGCCTTAATAATTTGCTCCACGGATTTCCTGGAAAGGAAACGGAACTAATCTGTAAGAAACTGTCATCTTCAAAGTACCCAGACCATACAATTGAGAAAGCGATCCGTGAAGCTAACATAATCTTCTATCGTCCCCCTCAAAACAAGACTAGAGATGCCCAAAAATAAATTCAAAATCCTCACCTGGACAGGATTAAGATGTTGACACAAACACTTGGAAACTCTAACCCTTTAGCTCTTACCTACCCAAATACTTTAGCCAAATCCCTAATTAACATCCAACAATAGCCAGTCCCCCAAGATGGAGTATACAAAATCCCTACCCTTGACCGCGACAAATCCTACATTGGTTTCACTGGTAAATAACTCCCCCAGAGATAATACAACATAAACAGCTAGTCAGGTATTGCCAACAGAGCTCAGCTATCTTTTAACCACATAAATAACCATAATCACAGAATAAACCGGAATTTGTCAAGTAAATTTATAGCAGTAATTGTCAGTTCAAAAGCCAGATGGTAGAATCAGCAATGATTAAACAAAGAAATATGAAGAACCTCTCAAAAGGATTTTGGGGCTTAGAAATCATAGATAAATAAAATCTTACTCAAAACATCAGTTAAGAAGATTAAGAAGTTATCAACTGAAGTGCTGTAATGGCTGACCTTTGGAATGCTTTGTATATACCACTTTTCTGTAATTCTTATTTTCATTCATATACTTGCCTGTAGAGGGAGGCAGTTGTTCTCTGAAATATAGCATTGACTTTCTACCTTTAAGTATTTTTATGGCCTCCTTTTATTAAATTATATGTAAATACATATAAAAAAATACTATATCTCCCCGCACATGACTAAATAACATTAGATGGAGAAATGATTAATGAAGTTAAATCTTTCATATATTTAGGAATAACAACATCATATAGAGCCTTTCTTCCGCTGGAATTTAGCAAAAACCTTCAAATGGCAAATCAGACAATTGGCGGGCTGAATAAGATTTGGAAGTCAAAAGAACTTGAATTGCATACAAAAGCAAGGTTAATCGTAGGTTTATTACGATCTGCATTGCTATGTGGACATTAATCGTGACATGACAATTATTAAGCTATTTGTAAAGGTCTGCCTATCCAAAGATGAAGTCTCAAGAAGAATATCAGGGGTCAGTGGCTGCATAGAGAGAGAGAGAGAGAGAGAGAGAGAGAGAGAGAGAGAGAGAGAGATGATACCAAAAGAGAAATCATGGAAGTTCCATATGTAAAGGAGATAGGTTGGACACGTCCTTCCCACAACCTCTGGTTAAATAATACATGGTTGCCTCTGCTGGGCTCCCATATAACCAAAGAGAGAGTTGGATACCCAGCTTTGTATGAGAGATCATGAAACTGATCATAGAATTTAGGCCAAAAGCCTAGCACTGGGACCTATGAGGTCATTCCGCGACGAGCCGTAAATTGAGAGTAAAACGCTTGAAAGGTGTTCCAGGAGGAAAACCTCGCAGTTGCACTATGAATCAATTGTTAGGAGATGAAAGAGAATATGAAAAGAGGTACAGTGAAAGGAAATGACAGGGGTTGCAGTTAAGGGTCGAAGGCATGCTGCAAAAAAATCTTAAGTAATGCCTATATTGTGCCGTATGAGGTGCACTGACGACACTACCGGCCTATGGGCATGAGAACTATGGAAATGGAAGCTGGAGATGAGATGAAATTAGTGAAACGTGCACGAAAGACATCTATGTGTTCCTTAACACCTTCCAAAAGTCATATATACAACCGAAAAAATCGATGGGAATTACCACAAGATGAGGATCATAGCACTATAAATTGCAACTGAACCAGTTTGAACTGTAGTAACTCATGAGATACTAACCTTTATTAAGAGATTAGTTTGTATGGTGTTTTTACGTTGCATGGAACCAGTGGTTATTCAGCAACAGGACTGAGGGCCTTATGTGACTTCCGAACCACGACGAGAGCGAACTTCTATCACCAGAAATACACATCTCTGACTTGATTTCCTCAATCGAATGCCCGAGAATTGAACTCGCGGGCACCGAGGTTGGCAGGCCAACACCAAACCGACCACGCCACTGAGGCACTTTACTGGGAGGTGAAAAATTCACCGTAACCAACCTGAATTTTCCCCGCGTGTGTACTGCAGGTTTTCGCTTCCGTGTAAATTAGAAAGGGATATGATATGATGCCAACTAAGGTTCAATAATACCAATTTAAACCTTTTTCTTTTTTTTAGGTGTTCAACTGTGTCACGAACTTTTGTAAGATCGGTTCAAATCGCACTTTCTGGGTCTACTTCGGTCTGCGACTCCTGGCAACTTTCTTCCTGGCTTCTGCATTCACGATGCTGGTACGCTCCCCCCACCATATATATACATAGTATATAGTGTACGTATATGTATATATATATATATATATATATATATATATATATATATATATATATATATATATATATTGTACAGAAAGGTTTAAATTAGGTTATCAAATCTATTCACAAATCAGGTTGCATCATCCTGAATTTTTCATAACGTTTAAATAAACCTTTGGGTGTCATTTTTACATTCATTTCTATAATTTTGCTCCTTTCTCAAATTTCCCTCAATTAAACTTTTTGTCATTCATCTTGAAGACTTAAAAGTACATAATGCACTTCAGTACCATATATTTTAGAAATTTTTTATTTGTATTCTGTTTGATTTGACCCTGTCTTCAAATTCCAGCTGTTTTCTGGCTTCAAATTGAGATCCTAAATTAGCTATTGGAATTTAAACGATCAAACCGAATTCAAAATTTACTTTTGTAAACGAGAGAGCCAATCACAAACTTATGAGTTGCCATGGCCCACAATTCCCTATATCTTGCAGCACCAACACAACTTTCAAAGTAAATGTTTAAGTTAATGTCTCCACTCTGCAATCAAGTTATTCTATATGAAATTAGCTATTCATTTAATACCTAAGTTTAAAGAAATGTAATTTAAGACATAGAAAAGTTCGCCTTTTTGTTTTTAACATTTCATTCAGTACGAAATCTGCCTTCGAGGATTTACATTTCTTCCTCGTCCCCTTTTCTGCGTTTTCAATAATCTATCTTTCTTCTTCGAACTCAATCTCCATTTTCCCTTAGTGATCTAGATTGGCCACAGCATCATAAAGCTGGCTTTTGTACTTTCTTTAAAAATATACTCCCCGCTAGTTTAGAATCAGTGCGACAGTGCCAGGATAAAACATGAAAACACTATAAAACGTTTTTCCCATTCGGAGTTCACTGAATCCTTTTCATCTGGCCCACTCAGGATGGCCACCACTTTAGCTGAGAAATCAAGAGGCACAAAGGTGAATTTGGCAAACAAAGAGTCCTGACTATGCTGGGGTTCTCCATTATCCCTTTGATCGCCGCCATAATCATTGACAACAGGACTGGTCCCACAGGGTCAGTACTAAAGTAGCCGTATTGTAGTAGATTCACATCAACAGTGCATGAGATGTCTAGTCCCTTACGACACTTCTGATTGGCTGTTGATAAGCCAATCACAGGGTCGGTCCAGCTGTGTGACTGGCTTATCAACAGCCAATCAGGAGCGTCGTAAGGGACTGGCCTAGACATTAATGCACGGTTGCTGAATCTACTATAGTAGTAGTGATGATAGAAATATTCTAGGTAACACTCTGATGCATACCCGTGACGCCCAAAAAAAAAAAAAAAAAAAAAAAAAAGGATAAAAACAATCGCATAAAATAATTGTTTTCAATTAAATGCAGGAGAAGCCGACTACATGCCAGCCTTTTATCTGGGCGATGCTATGTTGGCGATCAGCGTCATTCTGATCGCCAGGTTGATCTGGAGGTTAGTGCAGAAATTTTTGGTGTTTTCAGAAACTGTTTCAATTTTACAGAAAAAAAAATATAGCATGCGAACATGAATTCTTCTCATAAATAGTGAATAAATCAAAACTGTATACTTAACTGCTAGAGATGCTTTTTTTATAGTTTACCTGAACATATCACAGTGAAACATGGAAGTATGACTCTACAAGTAGTAATTACATTTGAATCACCCTAATCACACCAGTTTTAACGGAATTTATCATCTCAAACTACATGTGTATTGACTGTCATAACTACTCACAATAAAGCACCATAGAGAAGTATACATTATAAACAAAATATATATATGTATGTATGTAAGTATATATATATATATATATATATATATATATATATATATATATATATATATATATATATATATACATATATATATATATATATATATATATATATATATATATATATATATATATATATATATATATATATATATGTAGAATCAGATACATAATGTAATTGTAATAGCCCCAATGCCTCTTTAACTTCTCGAAATCTTCACGCTTTCTTCATATGTCTTGCACCTGGATCTTAAGGCTTTGTAGTGACAAGCGAATCTAAAAAAAAAAGAGCGCTTGAAGAATTCGAGAAGTTAAGAGGGGGATTGTGGCTATCACAATTACATACACACACAAACACACACATACATAAAGTAGTGTCTTATTGTCTCTCGTAGGTCGAGCTGCCGCAGGACAGCCTAACTAAAGGCTTGAAGCAGATCATCACCCGTCCAGAAATTGATATTTTCCTGTTGCTTATTCTCATCTTGGGGTCCAACTTCGGATTCATTGAGAGTTACCTCTTCGTCTTCCTGAAAGAGCTGAATGCTCCTAATTTATCTTTTATGGGTAAGAAACATTAAACCTCTTGATTTTCTTGTTGGAACAACATTATTTATTTTCATACCCATAACTACGTAATTATCCTTTTGTTTGTTTGTTTGTTTGTATGGTGTTTTGACGTTGCATGGAACCAGTGGTTATTCAGCAACGGGACCAACGGCTTTACGTGACTTCCCAACCACCACGCCGAGAGTGAACTTCTATCACCAATAAATACACATCTCTGACCCTTCAATGGAATGCCAGATAATTGAACTTGCGGCCACCGAGGTGGCAGGCCAAGATCAAACTGACCACGCACTCAGGCACTTCATAATGTATGCAACTTGAATTAGATTGCTAATATTCATTAATTAATATTTAGCTGGTCAGCTAGTATAGTGGTTAGTGTCGTGATATGGCAATCAGATGTCGCAGGTTCATGTCTTCCCCAGGGCGATGAAAAAATCACTGGCTCTGTATCATGAGCCATTACTGCTGTGTAGCGTGGGGTCTGCGGTGGGAGGTTGAAACCAACATTCTTTGGAAGCTTGAATTTCAAGTCGATGGCCCCTTTGGTGTGTTTGTTCCATGTGAATAGGTTTCATCTACTGAAATCAATTTTAATAACATTGATTTCTTTGCTGCTGTCTGACTGCCTATACTATATATATATATATATAGATATATATATATATATATATATCTATATATATATATATATATATATATATATATATATATAATATATATATTATATATATAAATATATATACAGTGGTCCCCTGTATTCGCAAGGGATGCGTACCAGACACCCCCCGTGAATAGATAGAACCCGCAAATGTTTAACCCCTATAAAAACACTAAAAACAGCCTATTCTGTTAGTTAAAACTCAAGAAAAACCCACTAAAAATTTTTATACTGGATTTTTTAATAGTTATATCACAAAAAGTGCATTTTATGATGAAACTGATAAAAAAATCAGGAATTTGTGGATATTTCTCATAGAAAAATACCGCGAATGTGCAAAGTTTCCGCGATTGATGCGAGAAAACGTTCCCGAGAGAAATCTGCAAACGTATGAGTCCACGAATCCGGAGAACGCGAATATGGGGGGTCCACTGTATATGTCTGAGCTTTATCTGAACTGCACAGTCACAAACTTGAATGAAAAATGGGTTAGTCTTTCATTTGCAAAATCATAGGCTTCATTCTGCCTAAAAAAGGAAAAAAAAAAAAAAAAAAAAGTATATAATAAAATATATATAAATACATATATTAAAACTTAGTGCTCACCTCATTGCAAGCAAAGTTATTCAAGTGAAGAGTCTCAAAGTCAGCAATGTGCATAAACAAATCCAACGGCCACAAAACTTTGCACAGACTAAACATTAATTGATTCTGTTCATGATTTTTTTGCTTTTTTTCATTTCGCCTAGGCTTGACTATGACTGTTGGATGCCTGACCAGCGTTCCCATGCTCTTCTGGGCTGACCCGATCGTCTCTTGGGATGGGTAGACACAACGTCTTCCTCATCTCTTTTATTGCCTATGCCGTGAGGATGTTTGGCTACTCCTACATCAAGTATGTATCCTGAATCCTTATGTTTATGGTACTATGTGATGCTTGATTTGTAAGCACGAACAGACTCCTTCTCTATTTCTCTCTCTCATTCATAAGTATATAGAGTATATATATATATATATATATATATATATATATATATATATATATCATATATATATATATATATAATATATATATATATATATATATATATATATAAAACAAAGGTACTGAATCAAAGAAGAACCTCTAATGTAGAGAACATTCAACAAAAATAGCATCTGTATACTTCCAAACAAGAGGTTTTCATTAGTACATCAAATCTTCATTCCTACGGTTATCCCTACATCAAGGGGTCAGTTGCCTGATACGCCTTCTCCACTGCCTTCCATCAAAGGCATCATCCTCCACCAAACTTCTTCTCATCATATCTTCCTTCACTTTATCTCGCCATCTGATTCTCTGTCTCCCTCTCTATCATCTTCCTCTAACAGGTTCCTCCTAACCCCTCTTCACTCCCTCCTCGTCATCCATCCTCAACAGATGCCCATACCATCTCAATCGTGACTCTCATATCACCTCTGTTATCTTTACTAAGCCTGCTCTTCTTATTTCACCATTTTCCAATCTCTCAAGCAGCGATATTCCCATAATCCAGCCTTAGCATTCTCATCTCTGTTCTCTCAAGCTTTACTTCCTCTTTCTTCTTAGAGCCCATGTTTCCGATCCATACATTAACACTGGTTAAATATCATATATCCATATGCAAACTGTGTCATTTCCCTCTATCTTGCATACGCCGTAGTATTCATAAATATTAACGACTTCCTTTTCAAATGCATTTTTAATGCCATGTATCCAAACCCTCTAGGTTCTTCTTCTCCCCACTTCCAACCCTCCTAAATTATATACTCTTTTCAACACTATGATCCACCATTATTTTCATATGACAAACCTTCCCAAAAAACATCCTGATCTGTCTTTTCAGATACCTTGCAATTTTTACCACCTCACTACATAGCTTCAGATTTATCACCCTTTCAAGTCTTACTGCACCACATATGCTATGCAAAAAGTTCATCTTAGTGCCTTCAACTTTGTTTCTTTCATTTTTATTCAATATTTCCATTTCAGGTCTGTACATTAGAGTTGGAACAACAATCCCTTCATATATCAACATTTAGCTTTCATTGTCTCTTCCCACTGTTTTCCCCGAATCCTACCATCTTAATTCTATTATTTACCAAATTTATGACTTGAACCACTTCTATTCTTCTGCCATCCACATCAACATTCTTTACTTTACTTTCCTGGTTTGTATTATCCCTACAAACAATACTCCTTTACATTATTTTACTCTCAACTTTCTCTTTTTGGAAATACAACACTAGTTTCTACAATTTCCCTTCCATACACTAATTAATGCTACATCCTCTACAAACATCAATAATTACACATTCCACTCATAATTAATTCATATTCCCACACCCTTGCACCTACATCCAATGTGTTTTTCTCTGACCTCTCACATCACTTTATCCATTTGCGCACTGAACAGCCATGAAGACAATACTTTCTTGCCCTCAGACCTACTTTAACAACATACCAGTCCTTCATCCTTCTGCATATTCAACGATATGAATTGCTTTCATCAAAACTACCTTCAATATCTCTCAACACCCATACTCCCTGCTATACTATATAGCACTTGATATTACCTTGTGGTGATGGCGTGAGTAAGAAGCAGTGTCTACAAACTTACTAATTTATTCAGACTACAAACAGACAGGTCAATAGCTCTTGGAAGCAGAAATATACTGCCTGACATGAACCAAAACAGAGGTCACAACACAATCACTTGAGTTTGTTGACGGATGGAAGGATACATATAAATTGATATACAATACATGACTGAAGCTATGGTACATATGGCTGAAATGCTGTCATTGTAGTGCATATGGTAAAAGTGATACATTTAGCATAATAATATGAGTGAAAATATATGTACATGTGTTAAATATGCCGTGTTTCTTGTGCATTCACGTTTGGTGTGCGGAGATGCTTGTTCTGAGGAGATTTGCTGACCAGGTGAGATGAAGGTCTGTGGGTCCACATAGGACCCTGAAGGACTTCCCTGCCCTTGGAGAGGCCTATATTTGTAGGTCAGTATCCAGGAGATATGCCAGCTTTAGGCGGTCGATTGAGACCCACATAGCTTTGCCGTCCACTGTCATCTGGTAGGCTTTGTGTTGTCTCTTGTGATAATGGATTGTATGGTCCTGAGTAAACTGCAGAGACGGGGGGTGGGGGGTTCTGTGGGTGTCCTACTAGTATGAATGCATAGTTTATGTTCTGCATTCGCTGGGGATGTACACTTTTTCTGGTCATGTAGGCAAGTCGTCTCGGCTGGCATTTGTTATAATGCTTTACAGGTGTCAGACAGGGAAGTTAGGCTTGTCTGATTTTGAAAAGACATCTGATGGCCATGTTAGTGCTTGGCCATATTGGGCTCCTGCTGGAGATGTGTTGAATGCTGCATGTGGTGTCGTTCTCAGGCCCGCCTTATCATCTAGTGGCAAGTGATGCTTTCAACAACCAGTGAAGTCTTGCAATGATGCCGTTAACTTCTGGGTTGTAGGCCGTCATTTGTGTAATCTTTATTCTGCAAACGTGCCCCATAAGGCGGCTGTGAAGTTGGTGCCCGTCACTCATGATGATCTGTTATGACTGTGTATGCTGACCCATCGGATGAGAGCTTTCCACACACAACTATCCGCCATCTATTGCTGTAACAGTATTAAGGAGGTAGTGGGGAAGGTCCTACTGTATGTGGATGTGGGTGAATCGGTGGTCTGTTGTGTTAAATGGCCCTATTCCGCTTTCTCCGTCTTGTGATTTTTGACATCTGACATAGGATGCATTCTCTCATCCAGTTATATCCTTTTTTTCATTCCCAACAAGATGCACTGGTCTGCTAAAATTTGGGTGGTTGACTGGCCTTCTGGGTGGTGGGACAGGTTGTGGGTGAGGGTTGAAGGCTTTTCTTCTGAGACCTTCTGGGTGAGGGTATTCGGTACTTTGATTTGCTGGCGATGGCTGTCTCTCCATTGGTGATGAACAGTTCGCGCCACATAAGAGTGAGGTTTTCCCACAACAGTCGTGTAAGTGCATGTCTCTTAGCACTTCTGCTATTTTAGGACAGGTTATCCGGAGCTGGATGGTGTTGACGCAGTTTTGCAATGGTGCATCTGCCGCGGTGTTTGCTGAACCCTTCAAGCATTTGATGGTGAAGGATGTTCAGCTATTGCTGATTGGTGATGCAGTTGTCGTGCTGACCATGCATCTGCTGTCTTTGTGAAGGCGTGTGCACAATGCACAAAAGGTTTTTTAATGGTCTGTTTTGTAAGACAACTCTCATCCCTCAAGCCTGTTGGCAGAAGTGACGGATGGCTTTGTGGACTTCCAGAAGCGCCATGTTATAGTTAGAGTACTTCTCTTCCACTGTCTTTAACTTCTGGCTGAAGAACACCAGTGGACAATGACCATCCTCTGTGTCCTGCTCAAGTATGGTACCCATCACCATGTTACTCGCATACGTCATTAAAGTGAGGAACGTATGGGGTAGAGGAAATATTAATGTGGTTGCAGAAGTTATTGCTTGTTTTGCTGTAAGTAATGCATTATCTTGATCTGACCAACTTCATTTTTTGTTATCCTTGTAGGCATTAATAGATTGGACTCATAATTTTAGCAACATTAGGGATAAATCTGTGATAATGATTAATTAGTCCTGAAAATTCTTGTACACTGCTATAATTGCCAATGGTTTTGGGAAGTTAATGCTTGCTTTTACTTTCTCTGGTATAGGTTTAATGCTATCTGGGCTTCCTTGATGTTCCACGAATCCCACTACTATTTTCTTTGCCCATTCACATTTGTCTTCCCTTATTACGAGTCCATTTTCTTTAAGCATTTGTAATACTCTTCTGATGTCCTTCAGATGCTGCTTGAGGTTAGGGCGAAATATGAGGAAGTCATCGATACACCACACTGAAGGGAAGATTGCCTAGTAGTTCATCGTAAAGCGTGTGGAAGGTTGCCCCTGCATTGGGAAGGGTGAAATAACTGTAGTTAAATGTGTAGGTGCCAAAGGGGATGATGATCACAGTCTTCTTTATATCTTCCTTCGCTACTGGAACTTGGAAGTATCCTTTCATTAGGTCTATTTTAGTGAAGATCTTTGCTCTGTTCATCTGGTTGGTTATGTCTGCTATGCTCTGCAATGGGTATCTGCCTGGCTTTGCTTTGACTTTTATTCACTGGCAGTCTCTGCACAGGTGCCATGTTCCAACAGGTTTTGGTACCAAGTGAAGGCAGATACCCATGGGCTGGGGGGCTTTTCGGCATATTCCCACATTCTCCATTTCCTTGAACACTTGTTTAGTGTAGGCAAGCTTCTCTGGGGCTAAACGTCTGAAGCATGAGTGGACTAAGGGGCCTTCCATTTCTATGTGGTGCTGGATGTTGTGTTTTGCTGGTTTGGGTGAGTCATACTACAGGTCGTTTTTGAAAACTTCTTGGTAGTCCTGTAGAAGTCAGAGTATTTCTGTCAGTGAGGTAGCTGCTGCAATGGGGCCTGTTTGTTGTCTCTGCTGTTGCAGTGAGGGTGTGTTGACGTCTTCCGCTCAGCTGTTGATGAGAGGATGCCGGAGCTGTTTTTGGAATCTGTTGTTTTGATGCTACATCCACTAGTAGGTTGTGTGCTTTTATGAAGACTACTCCTAATAGTGTTATCCTCAAGTCTGCCATGATGAGATCCAACTGCAGTCTTTCCCGTTGAATAACATGTTTATATCCAGCTTCCTGTACATCTTGAGTGGTGCTCCACTGGTAGTGGATATGTGGAGGTTGATGAGTGGAGAGAGGTTGAGTTGTTCGTGCAGGCTGGCTGGCATAAATGATTTGCTTGCCTAGTGTCGACAAAGAA
The DNA here is from genome assembly GCF_015104395.2 of Macrobrachium nipponense. Taxonomy (NCBI): domain Eukaryota; kingdom Metazoa; phylum Arthropoda; class Malacostraca; order Decapoda; family Palaemonidae; genus Macrobrachium; species Macrobrachium nipponense. Next base: position 138,064,286 of record NC_087200.1, on the reverse strand, counting down.
TTCTGTATTTGACCTTTTGTCCCTGATGAAAGAACACATGGAGCCCTTGCATTGGTACCTGGAAGAAAGACAGCAGTGAGCAGGTAGTTTCTCTTACAAAACAACCAGTCATTTCACAGCTGATGTTTAGTTGGTTGGGACATGGGTGCAACCCTCTTGCATTTATGGGCCTTCTTTTCAAGTCTCCAATGGAAGTAGCACATTACCTCTGGTGGTTAGTCTCTCTTCTGTCTGGTCTTCCCCTTAATGAATTGCCTGGGAAGTTTCATGTGTGTATGGGGGTGGCTAGTCCCTTTGGGTTCCTGTCAGATTCCATTTTGGTTGACTGCTGGGAATGTTGTGCTGCTGCTACTGTTGGTGGCTGTGTGGGCTCCACTGTCTTGTAGGCCATGTGCACTGCACTGACACCAATTTCAAGAATTCTTTGACTAGCATGGTAGAAGGCATTGGTCATGGCTGTCACTGTTTGGCAGGGCAGTTTTGTGTGGAGGACCTCTCTCCAAAGGTCCAGGGTTGACTTAGGTTGGCCATCTGTGGAGGGTAGCGTTATGAGCTGCCATAACTGCTTGTAGACATGGATGGTCGCTTGTCTCCTTTGGCTGTCCCCATGTTGTTGAGGAATTTTTTTGTCTCTTCGGGCAGGTGGTATGTTGAATGAAGACTTCAGCTGGGACAGTGGTCTGAAGTTCTGCAAGCCATCCTGTGACTTGCTTGGAAAAGTTGTCTGGCAGGAATATGAGAATATCTGCTTTGCATGCTGAGGAGGTAATTTTCTTTGATCTGAAGAGTCTCTGCCCTGAAGAACCCAGCCTCTAGGTTGTGGGACATGAATGGAGGTAGACATATACAGGTGGCGGCGACAGTGTCACTGGAGAGGATATCATCATTTGGGTTGGTTGAGCTGATCATCTCTGTGGTCACTAATGTGGAGAAGGCATGAGGCAGCGCCCACAAACTTACTAATTTATTCAGATAACACCTAGGCAGGTCAATAGCTCTTGCAAGTGGAAATGTAGTGCCTGACATAAGGCAACCCAAAATAGAGGTCCCAACACAATCACTTGTGTTTTTATTGATGGATGGAAAGATTGATATACAAGACACAACTGAGGCTATAGTACTTATGGCTGAAATGCTGACATTGTAATGCATATGGAAATAATGAGTGAAAATATATGTATAAAAGATGCATGACGTATGCTATTTCTTGTGTATGCACATTTGGTGCTCGGAGATGTTTGTTGTGAGGAGGTTAGCTGGCCAGGTGAGATGGTCTGTGGGTCCGTGTCAAACCCTACAATCCACCTGTATTGACTATACCACAAACATTTTTAAGGTTCTTGTATGCAACACTGTTTCCTTTTACTTTCAAATTTATAGCAGAAATTTTCCATAACAAACACTAGATCCACACACCCTACTCCACAATGAGTATACTGTTCTTTTCCTATCAGTCACCTGTCATACTTAACAAATAAAAAGCCTATCATATACGTTCTTTTGCCCATTCTTCTGATACATTTCCACTACCCTGACATAACTTATAATCTCTGGCTAGCCACTCGGTCATAATCGTCACTATACATCTACATTTCATAACCCCATCACCTCCTGTGTCTGTCTCGTCTTTAGTTTTTTCATATCTCCATTACCCATTACTTACTCAGCAATTGTGGCATAAAATAATTGAAGGAGTGAGAAATGAGGTGATAATAGAAGAGATAGCAGAAAATAGAGGATCAATCATAGTGGTTTGAGATGGGTCCGTATTGTGGAAAGAACAGAGGATCATATGTTAGGAATACAAGGTTGCAAGTGGGGAAGACCTAGAAAGTGCTGGATAAAGCTTGCAGAAATTGTATTGTAAAACAAGGGCTTTTATGTACAGAAAGTGTGATGCTTGCAAGTAAGGTAGAGATGGATGGTGTACAATGGGTCTCTAAGTTGATGAGTCTTCTGAAGTTATTCAGTGCAGAAACAGAAATTGACAGTAAAAGGTCTAGAAGGTGTAACAGAGGAAAACTTAGCAGTTGCACTATGAATGTCAGTAACCAGGTTACTGTTTCTTCTTACAGTCAAGCCCATTATGAGAAACGACGTGAAGTAAATATTGTCTTTCTATATCTATCCTCCCCCCACACACACATACATATACTTATATATTCACTGATAAATTTCCACTAAGATTTAGAATCTTATAGAGGGGAACTCTTCAGGACCTGCGTGGGAAAACCACCATGACATCCTATGACTAATAAAATCCCATTCATTCCTACAGAAACCCGTGGCTGTGTTTCCCATTTGAAGCCCTAGAAGTTTTTAGGGTGGCCGCTGCAACCTACTGCCCCATTTTGGCACCCAGAGGTCTGCTTGCTACCATGACTGGGGTTGCTGGTGCTGTTCACTACAGCTTTGGTTAGTGACTGAACATCCATTTTTTAATGTAATTTTGAGTCTACACAAATGTTATTGTTATGGTTTATAGTTATTCAAAGACTGTGTAATATTTTCTGGTTACCATCAAGCACTAAACGATATTTTTAAAAGTCGAAGATCGATGATACCGTCAGCATAGGTCGAGATATGCGTTCATTTCCTCCTTCATTAGATGAAAATAATTGCAAATGAAATCTGTATTCCGAGTCTCGTCTACGCCATGAATCTTTCATTTGTATTCGTAACATAGGAGACCTTGTTTTAAAGTCATGTTCTCATGTGAAATTCATGAAGTCCTCCTGTATACATGTATTATAGATTTGATGTGAAATCTCCGTAAGTTCATACATAACGCTTGACATTTTACTGTGAGTATGTCTGCTCCTTTAGTGTTGGTAGTTCTATGTATACATACTTTACAATGAATTAATCCTCGGGTAAAGGACTGGGAGCTCTCCTTGGAGGATACCTCATAGCAGCCATCAACACATCCAATGCTTTCAAAGTCTATGGCGTCATCGCCCTATCCGGAGGTGTCTTCTACTTCTCTGCATATCACTGCTACTTACAAAAATTCATCGCTACCAAAGGTAAGATTGCCCAAGTCGTGGTATCAGTTTTTGTGGATCACTACGAGCAGATTTCGTAACGTCGGCAAATAAGTTTCTGACTAATGTGTATGCAGTTTTAATAGTGAATTGTTCTGTTCTCTGAAAGTTCTATGAGAGATGTATCGGATGTCTGAAAATGGGATTTGTGGATGTGGATATAAATTTTTTCACATTTGCGGATATGGATATCAATCTTTTGAATCTGCAGAAGCGGATATTTGATGACCATACTCTTGCGAATGCGGATGTGGATGCGGATAATTGGTAAATCTAAATAATGTAGATATACGTAATTGTTAACGATTCTCACCCACATAATTCAAAATTATGTTAACCCACACTAAACATTGATATACTAATTGAAAGTAGAAAAATAAGTGATATCCATGTACGTATGTTTACTTACAAAAACTCAAAACCCATTCTTCGCATGAGAGAGAGAGAGAGAGAGAGAGAGAGAGAGAGAGAGAGAGACGAGAGAGAGAGAGAGATTCTAAAAAAATATACAATACCCTGCCTTTATGATTAAAACTGCTGTAAAGACATGAAATTACTAAAACAAGTATGCTTTAAAACAAAAATTCTATAAAACTAAATATCATAACAGAGCTACTTATGAAGTATATACTGTATAAAATTTGTAATTGTGTATCATATCTGTGTAATAAAAGGAAAAAGCCAAATGTAGTATAAAACAAAAAAACAGCACATATATCTACTTAGCTACGATGTATGAGTATGACTACATATTAACACTGAGCAGGGGGTGACATCCTTACATCTGCATTCTTAAACTGCCGATGTGGATGTTGCTTGCAATTTTATGCAGATGTGGATTTATAAAAAAAAAAAACTCGGATAATCCGCAGATGCGTATGCAGATATCCAATACATCTCTAATATAGCCACAATGCCCTCTTAACTTCTCAAATTCTTTGCTCTTTTTTTCCTATACGCTTGTCACTGCAAAGCCATCGGATCCAACTTCAAAGAAATATGAAGAAATAATGATGTCCGGTAGCGGGAAACAAAAAAGCCACAATATCTTAATCACGGCGAGGTCACCTTGGATTCTGAAGGCTTTGTAGTGACAAGAGTATCAAAAAAAAAAAAAAAAAAAAAAAAAAAAAAAAAAAAAAAAGAGACTTTGATAAGTTAAGAGGGCATTGTAGCTATTACAATTACATATATTATAAGTATAAATGGCCCATTAAAACACTGGTTTAAACCCAAGAACTATATTTCAGCGGACTCACTCGCACCCTTATCAAGCACTGTGTGATAAGGGTGGAAGTGAGTCCACCGAAATATGGTCCTTAGCTTTAAACAGGAGTGTAATTAAGTCTCCAACAATTAATAACGAAGTCCGGTAAAAGCACCAACGTTTCCAGAAAAGGAACTGGAGGTGACCATGGTCGGCGAAGGAGTGGAGGAGGGAGACTCCATGATGGACTACGACATGAAGATCCGGATAGACATCGCCAACGGCATCTGCCGCAGACCTTCAACCTTCAGCTGGAAGGAGGAGCTGCACAAGGGCGAGGAAACACCGCAGCACCAGGAGGAGACCTGAACTTAAGAAGAAGACATTTTTGCTGGATGTCAGTCTCATGAGTGTACAGTGATAAGTGATAGTTGTTTTTATTAGATTCCCTCAGATATATTAACATAGATTGTGCGTATCAATAGATCTCGGCTCTGTTCACTTCTTGCGGTTCATTTCCGTTGCATGTTCTCTTTCTTTAACTAGTGTTATGTAGAAAATAATGATATACGATGGCACACTTACAAATTATACGCAATACATATATACATACAAACAGATATATAAATAGTATATATATATATATATATATATATATATATATATATATATATATATATATACATATATATATATTTATTTCAATGTGTATATACATATAAAGATTTAAATATTTTATGCATAAAATTACACAAGTAAATACATGTAATAAAACAGTAGTTTCAGTGTCAACAATATCCTTTGTGCTATGTCACAATATGAGTAAAGATTTACAGGTCATGCTGTTACAAATTAAAGCCAATGTAAGAAAAGAATCTTAAAAAATGCAGTCAAACCTAAGCAACAGATCCCTTGTATATATTTGTAGGTTTTGGTGGAGAAGGGGTGGAAAATTATTAATAAAATAATAAATGTTAAAAACCCGAAAAAATCTTATTCATCGCCTTTAAAACACTTTCAGCAATGAATGTACGTAAAAGTGATCAAATACATGGCGTTCAACAAGTATCTACAGTTTATAAAGCAATTCAGAAAGCTAATAATCGCCAGATTGACTGTAATTATAAGTCAACATTTTTTATAAAGAATCTTTTACAGTTATCCAAAGCAAAATCAACCTGAGGGTCGCCCTGAGGCACGTCGCAGGTCGCATACTACGTGTTTAAGACAAAGGGGTTGACACCATTGCAGACACATTTTTCTTAGTCCACACCATATAGTTTGTGTCTCAGTTTCTACGAGGCTTACTAAATGGAAAAAACAGGTTTTAGACAGGAGGTAAAGGTGGCATTCATTGATCAAATAAAATTTTCTTTGATTAATTCTGCCGAGACCGACAGTAAAAAGTAATGCATTCAAAATATGGGAGCATTATTCCAAACTATAACTGTAAAACAGCAGTGCATTTGGATTTTCTAGAGGATTACAGTGCAATTTGGGCTATAAAGCCTCTCCAAGACTGAGGCTGAATTACATTTGCATCAAAACGTGAAACAGAAATAAATGGGAACTATTTTGGTGACACAAAGAGATCACCAATCACATATACAACGCAGGTCAGAGTTACAGATGAAGCATGAAAGAGCAATTTGAATTTAAAGTAAAAAAAACACATGAGTGACCTGGGAGATCGATTAGTTCTTTGGCAAAAGCATGAGTAAGAGAGGCTAGAGATGGCCATCGATAAAGAGGAGGATTGCAGATTATGATAAACGAGTATACCCTGATGACCCCCAATAGAAACGCACAAGTTGCAAATATTACACCTTCAACAACATAAAAACAAGTAAATGTACTTTAAGGTTCGGTCCCACATTGGCAGTTCAAGGGCAGGCATGTGGTAATGGCTGGTTTTGGCGAGCATCAGCATCATTCGCGTGCGTGGCTGCTGCATATACATTAAACAGTTTAAAAAAAACATTTGTTATCACTTGGTGCACATCGCCAAACTTGGCGATGCGGTAATGATACATGGCAATTGTTGGCGATTGGGTCGTAATTACAGCGTGATGACGTCGTAATTAGCAAATATTTTGGCAGTTACGCATTGGGCGTCCTTGAATCGCAAATGTATGACCGAGCCAGTAGTTTCTTTGACCTAATTGGGTTTTCTTACAGCGTATGATGCTGTATGAAGCTCTCACTCACGGCCCATGAAACTTTCAGCCACAACCCGGTGGTGGTCTGTATTGTTGGCACCTATAACTGTTCCAGATGCACGATCAAGGTTAACTTTAATAACCTTAAATCAAATATAAGCTACAGAGGTTAGAGTGCTGCAATTTGATATGTTTGATGATTAGAGGGTGGATGAGCAACATACCAATTTACAGCCCTCTAGCCTCAGTAGTTTTTAAGACCTGAGTATGGACTGAAAAGTACAGACAGACAAATAGCTATCTCGATATTTTTTCCTTTACAAAAAACTAAAATGCAAATTATTTGTATGGGAGAAGCCAAAAGTATTGAAGTATGACTAACTACCACATATCTAAATGTATCTGGAAACGAGACAGATAATGACCAAATAGGTATCAAGCAAGGTGTTCAGGCATCTTTACAATTTGAATACTTTACGTAGTGTTAAAAGGCTGAGTAATATGGACAACCTTCATAAATGTAAGAACATAGAAGCAAGAGAAGGAAGGGCATCAATGTAGATCAGTAGAATCAGGAGAGAACTCCTTGAGAAATGGGACAAAGTGGCAACATGCAGGTCCAATAGAATAGAAAGATAGGGAAAATGTTTGAACTTTGGTTGGAAAACAAACAACAGGACAATTCTAGTTTGGTGAGGGAATTTTATTTATTTATTTTGCTTCAAACTATGCATATTAGCTCATTAGTTAAAATTGGATTCACAATATGTAAAGCATGAGGGGAGAAGCTAGAAACTTGTTAAGCATTTGCACATGCTTTTTCCAACAGGTTGTCAAAAGACCAGGAGTGGTCAACCCTTGAATCAGTCAAGAGAATTTTAACAGAGAACATGGCCTCAACAAAAAGGAATGCAACATCAGAATTCGGTCAGTAAACATGTACCAAAAAGTCCTTCACAATCCACACAGGCGTCAACCAATATAAATGACAAAATTTTAAACTATAAAAAGCACTGGGACATTCACTATCGCTGTATTTCATCCATATACAGTTGAGAGAATGACTTAAAGACATTCCTCCTGGAACTTTTTACAGTGACATAGTTGGAATTATACTGAGGAAACTGGTGGTGGAGAGTTGAATAGATACGTCCACGAAATGAGATGTGTCACAGGACAAGAGCAACACTACTCAAAGGGAATTTTGCAATTGTGCCAACAATTCTATATCTCAAGCAAAAACTTGGTAAGAATGTGTTAGTTATAGCAGATGAATGTAGAGTTTTATTTTTTGACTACCTGACCAACACAACACTGTCTTGGAAGACTATGAATGACAACAGATAAACTCTCTCTCTCTCTCTCTCTCTCTCTCTCTCTCTCTCTCTCTCTCTCTCTCTCTCTATCATTCTGTTAAGATGGTTGCTTGAGTCACATTGCCCAGCATTTTGGACATTTTTTATTTCAATACTTCTCAACCCCTCTTCCTATCAGGGGCTGAACTTGGACTTGAAAGGCATCGGGAGTGTGTCTATCTATCCCAGCAAGAATAGAGCTCTAGATATCCGACTATTTGCCCGCTTTGACAGAGATCTTCTATTAGACTGATATAAGTCTTCATCAAGGGACAGAGCATACTTAAAGAAACATAGTTCCCTCTTTCTGCAGAGCCAGTCTTCTAGATTATTCTTACAGCATGCAATCTGGTCGCCTTCCGATCTCCTTCTAGAGGCCTTCTGGTGGCCTTTTGGTGACCTTCTCATCGCCTTTTAGTAGCATTCTGGTGGCCCATTTGGTGGCGTTCTGATCGAGTTCTTCCACCTGTCGAGGTAGTTCGGAAGATCTTAGCCAAATGACTCTAAGAGCTCATCCTCCTGCCTGCCAAACAACCGTTGACTCTGTAGGGAAACTTCTTCTGCCTGCCGAGATAGGGGGATCTGGCCAGCCGTTGACTTTCTCCAGGAGAGATCATCTGTCCGCTGAACAGGCGGCGATTCCAGCCAGGGAGAGTTCCTCTGCCTGATGAGTCTTTGACTCTCGCTTGGAAAGTTCTTCCGCAGGATCACTGCATCCTACCAGTAAAGACAGAGCAGAACGTCTAGATTTTAATTCCAGTAGAATTACCGGAGAGAAGATATCTGTAAGAATAGATCTAGATATCCGACTATTTGCCCGCTTTGACAGAGATCTATTAGATTAATAGAAGCCTTCATCAAGGGACAGAGCATACTTGAAGAAACAGAGTTCCCTCTTTCTGCAGAGCCGGTCATCTAGATTATTCCAACAGAATGACCAGAAGGAAAATATCTGCAAGAATACAGCTCTAGATATCCGAATATTTGCTCGCTTTGACAGAGATCTTCTATTCGACTAATAGAAGTCTTCATCAAGGGATAGAGAATACTTGAAGAGAGAGAGAGAGAGAGAGAGAGAGAGAGAGAGAGAGAGAGAGAGAGAGAGAGAGAGATATCGTTAATGACTTCGATGACTATGGTATCATAGTTTATCTGTAAAATTAAGATTTATACACCAATTTTGACTCTGTATTTGATTACATTGACCTCCTTCATCAGGCGCTCTACTAGCCAGTCTAAGTAGCGCGGAAAAAGCCGCTATTCGAAAAACAGAGAAGAATCTCTACAAGTGTAACGCTGCTGAAGTAGCCATTACTTTTAATAAAGTATGCTTGAGAGAGGGTCTGCTTCCTAAGTAAATTATTATCATTATTTATTATTATTATTTCCCACTGAATATCCTAGGCTTATTTGTAGCCCATTTTCCCAACTCCTTATTTTAACACTCACCGCTTTGTTATACACAGTGTTTGATTTAAGCTGCCACTTTCACCTCCACCACTAGAGGAGGCTGCTCCTCATTCTTTCTGTTCCGTTTTGCTGGTTAGCAGCGGTGATGTGTGTCAAAAGCATTGCGTGTACTTGTGTGCGTGGTTGTGGTAATATGGCTAACTGTCTGAGTGTGTGCGTGTGTTTGAATGTGTACTAAAAATGGCTGTCTAGCTGTATATCTACAATATGTATATGAGTGTGTATATGTTACGAAGTTCTTCGTTCCCTCTTATTTTTAGTTATTATTTGTTATATGTTATATGGCGGTACTCTTTATCTACACAGCGTTGAGTTTCTATCTCTATTAGGAAACTTATCATATAATATATTTCTAATACTTCTCTATTCTTCTGAACTACTGTTTCTGCATACTGGCTGATTCTTGATCTTCTCGGTTGATCTCCCGGGAGGCAAATCACGTAGAGAAAATAGAAAATATGAGACTTCGGTTTCCTTTAGAATTCTGGGCAAATTAAACACCACGTTTTTTTGGTTCTTAATTATTATTGTAACACACACAATCTCACTTTCCTATCACAAGTCCTAATGACACAGGATAAACGGAGTTTTAAACCGACACAAGTTATGTGTCCAGAAGTGAGTAGTTAACTGATTCTTTCCATCGTTCCTACTGAACTATCGACCAATTTCAGATTTCTGGCTCCGCCTCTTCTTTTTCTGGATTCCTTTTAAGACTACCCTAATTCTTCATAATTGGGTAATCTTTAACGCCTACCACTCCTGGCGACGACATCTAACAAATCATGGTGTATGCTGTGAGCAGTCGTAAGCTAGCTCCGCCCACTTGTTATTCGCTGCTCCCGGGTCAAGTTTACGTCTAACAGTTCGCATCATCGATTTTTGTTGTCTCACTCAGTCCCTTTTCTGCGTTTTACGAGTGTCGTATAGCAAACATCTGGTTTGCGTTTTCTCTTCTACTTCTCTTTCGCCTTTATCTACTAAAAACTCTACTACTATGAGATTCAGGGCCTCTGTAACGCGGTTTTTTCCCAATAACTTTTTATGAAACGCTTATTCAGAATACACATTATATCTACACATAAATTTTGACTGTATTCTGCATTACATAGGTTGAATAAATTTGGTACTTAAAATGTAAAAGTGAATTTTTTTGAAGACGGGCCAACTTACTCAGAGAAAAGGTTTCGAGTGCACTCGTTACGTAACTTATGACAGCATTCTTCCCTCTTTCTCGATGGATGATTGGCTATACGTAACGAAGGCTAGACCTCTGGCAACAATAACATACTAATTTAAATACAAGCAAAGCATAGTACCTTATGAACTCTGAAACCTCTCCACTGATAATTGTCATAATGAACAAACCAACAAAATAGTTAATAAATACAAAAACGCTTCGATTATTAGTCTAACTCCCAAAATAAGTTTCCTAGGATATTACAGTCTACTTTATAGGTCACAATCAGATTGACAAGATGTAGGGAATAGTTGGTAATTTTCAAAAACATAGTAGACAAGCTTGATTTGATAACTGTTATATCCAATGTCAGGCAATTTTTTATTTATTGGCTATCTACCTATTTACTGAATAAAAAAATAGCCGGTGCCGTATTTTGGCTTTAAACCTTCACCTAAAATTATCGTCAGAATGATGACTTCATGAGGCTCCACCCACTTTGGCCTCGTTATAATTCAGGATAACACTGAAGGCTATCATGGGCATTGTTGGATTAGAAAATTTAACTTCTGGCTATAAAAACTCATTTCTCGAGTAGTTGTAAGAAGTGCTAAATGATCCTCAAGGATCCCAGCAGTTGGCCTAAACGTTTAATTCAATTATATTACTGCTATTACTACTGTTGCGGCACTACTGCTACAGTAGTATTACTACGCTAGCACAGATACCCCACCCACATCTATGTATCGTTCCGCCATTCATAAAGTCTTGACTGCTATGGGGTTCAGAGCCGATGGAACAAGCTTCTGTCTGGTGGATGGGCGGGGCAACATTTCGTCAAATGGTGTTTTCCTTGCTTACGTAATGAATGTTTTTCGACTCTTGGCTCGTAATCATTGGCCATGGCGTCGGCTAGATAATTTTTACTCTATAAAAATTAAAACTATCGGATTTAGGTTATTGATAATGCTGACAAAATTTGTGTGTGGTTGTAAAATATACATATGTCAACTTTCAGCTACATCCGATGCTTTGATAAGGAGCAAAGTCCAAAAAACCGTGTTACAGAGGCCTTGAATCTCATAGTAGTTTGAAAATAACTATGTACTTGGACGAGTAAGAAGACATTTCCTCCTATTATGTGGAGCAACAAGTCAGCAACGAAATTGAATGCATACTTTGCTGGGAACCAGAACCTAAACAAAAAAAGGAAAAAACTTATTCGTGAAGAACCGATCACCCAGGTGATGCAAGAACGAGATCATCAAAATGTTTTAGCGCCTCAGTGGTGTGGGGTATGGTCGTTCACCTGCCACCTCGGTGGCCAAGAGTTCAATTCTCTGGCATTCCATTAAGGGGTCAGAGATGTGTATTTCTGGTGATAGAAGTTCACTCTCGACGTGGTTCGGAAGTCACGTAAAAGCTGTTGGTCCCGTTGCTGAATAACCACTGGTTATTCACCATAACACCATAAAAACAAACAAACAAAAAAATCAAAATGTATTACATTATCTTCGAGGAACAGCCCACAATTAAACCCTTGAATAAAGGATTTAACTTTTTAAAATTTTATATCTATATCGAATCTTTCATTATGCAGTGAGATTATCTTTTTTTTATTATGCATTTACACCTGTTCTTTATTACGTTGTAAATCTGTTTTAATTAAAATTGTATATAAATAACATTATTATTTTGTTAGCCCCAAAATATATATAAAATAGATTTTTTTTAGTCGGGATTTTGGCCGTCGTTATTTTGGTCTGTCGGCATTGTGGCTGTCGGGATTATGGCTGTCGGGATTCTGTTCATATCCCATATCTATATATATATATATATATATATATATATATATATATATATATTATATATATATATATATATATATATATATTATATATATATATATATATATATAATATATATTTATATATATATGGCTTCGGGATTCTGTCCAGATCCCATATATACATATATATATATATATATATATACTATATATCTATATGTGTGTGTGTGTGGTGTGCGTGTGTGTGCGTGTGTGTGTGCGTGTGCAAATAACCCTGATAGGGATGAGATCACATACAACTACCATTATGATTACTTATTGTTAATCTGTCTATCACTTCTACAACGTAATTTTATGATAAAGGTAATGCTATTTTTCGTCTCATTACCGAATCTTTAACATAACACCATGATAATAGTGATAATAATAATTTTGAATACTGTGAAATTACTCGTACTATTACTACTACAACCCCAATTTATAATAATAATAAAATAATAATAATAATACAATTAATTACCACTAAAGTTATATTATTAAAAACATGATAAAAAAATATCAGATATATTATTTATTTTACTATGGCTTGTCTACCACTAATAATAATAATAATAATAATAAATAATAATAATAATTAATTCATCAATCATTCATCATCATCATCCATCATTCATGTCATCATTAATCATAATCATCATCCCATCAATAATGCATCATCATTTTAGGTATCATTACTGCTACTAATGATAAAGGTTTTGACCAAATCATGAAAATTAAAGCAAAAAAAAAAATCATAGAAAATTTTTACGAAAGATTTTGTCACAACTTGAACAAAACAGGATCAATAAAAAGGAATGGAACATTAGCAAACTTTTGGTCAATTTATCTAAAAACAGAGAGACTCGTGTAGATAATCTCAGGAGGATATTAGACTTCATAAAATTCAATTTGTAATATGGTGAAGAGTCGAAGAAGATTACCGGTGATTCCTTCGACAGACCTCGATCCTCCCGAAGTACTGCAGGAGCTGGTCGAGGATCTGGAGACTTTCGTCAGAACAGCAACGATGAAGAGGAAGAATCCCTCGGAGCCAAGCCGTGAAGCCTCTTCCGGAGTCTTCCTTAGAATGAAGACTTTGTTGGCCCAAGGAACGAACGCCTTCAGAGCCAGAAATCCAGCGTCCGGTTTGAAAAACTAGGTATGGAGAACAGCGAGAGTCTACGGGTATCATTCATTCATGAATTGCCACTTACTGCTTTTTGCTACTAGTACTGTATTTCTTGTGCTGTGACATGTACGCTTCAATCTGTGCGGACTGTGTAACATTGTTGGTTCTCAACAGATTAATGTTGGCGTACAGGAAATAATATCATCTTATGATATAGCGGTTTCTCCTCGGACTCCTGAAATCTTGAGGAACAACCCAGCAGCATTGATGCGCCTCGCTTTGCTCTCGCCATCCCTGGGATGGCACTGTTGGCGGGCTTGGCGCTCGCTGCTTTCTGTTGTTACCAGATTAAAGGATCCCGAGTTGACGACCCGGAAGAAATCGTTTCGCTAGAAGATAGCATGGAAACGGAAGGCAGTAACGATGCAGACTTGGACAATGACGACGACCTGGACACCGAAATTGACGACGACGAAGACAGCCTGCAATTGGAAGATAAGGATGATACCGACCTGGACAATGTTGATGACTTGCACCCCGAAATGGACGACGAGGCTAGGCTGGTAGACAGCCTCGAATTAAAGGAAATTGACGACACCGAAGATGACCTGAGCACCGAAACGGATGAAGAGATGAGCCGAGAAGAGGACCTGGATAATTATGAAGTCGCCGTAACACAAATGGAACACCTCTGGAAAGATGCTCAGCAGGAGATCGAAAAGAAAAACTCGCTCCGAAACAAGCAGATACTGGAAAGAGATCTGCTTCTTGAAAAGAAAGAAGACGAGGGCAAGGAAATGAAAAGTCATTTCGAAAAGGAAATAAATAAGAGAGACGAAAAAATCGTCAACCTCCTCCAACAAGATGAACAATTCAGAGGTGAAAAGTGCCTCTTGGAACAGGATTTAAGATTGGCTCGAGATCAGCTGGAAACGACGGAAAGGACAAAGAAAGAGCAGACGTCGAAAATAAACTCACTGGAGAACCACCTGCAGGAAAAAGATCTCTTCCTCAAGAGGAGAAACGAGGAGGAGAGCGAGATGAGACGGCTCTTCCAGCAGGAGATGGCTGAAAAAGAGAGAGAGCTGGAAGCCACCTTACAGAAGGAAACAGAACTCAGCCTGAAATTAAAGGAAAGTGAAAATACTAATGAGTTACTTGACTTGGAAAACGAAGAGTTCTGTATGATGACTGAAGAGTTGAGGAAACGTTTTTAGCTGGAAAGAAAGAAGGAAGAATCCACCTTCTGAAAGAATCCCTCGCCTTTAAAACTAAAGAATTAGAGGAAGGTCAAGACCAGCATGAAATAATAAAGAGACGAGTGAAGGAAGTTGAGGATGATAACTCGACTCTCAGAGAAAAGCTGAGGATCACTGAAGCGGAGAATGTTAACGTTCAGCAGATATTAGGAGATGAGCTTCAAGCGATGAAGAACAGGGTGGCCGAACTAGGAAGAGAAAATGCAATGTTTAAAGAAGAGTTAGAAGGAAAGGAGCTAGAAATAATGTTACTGGAAGAATCTTTAGAACAGAAGGAAACCATTCTGCAAGATGCTCTTCATCACTGGAAAGACACTGAAAAGTTGTTGGAAGGAGCAAAGGAAAAAGAGAAGGAGATGGAGGCTTCTCTAACGACCTTAGAAGAAGAGCTCCAGAAGAGGAATCTTCAAATCGAAGAGTTCCTCACAAAAGAAGAACAGTCAAGGTGTGAACAACAAGAATTCGAGGATAAACTAGACCTAGCTCTCCATTATGCAATGGAGATACAGACGTTGCTAAAGGAAGCAGAAGAAAGGGAGAGGAAAATCAAAGAAGATTTAGAAGAACAGAGGAATAAAAACCATCTGTTAGCTAAAGAAAAGGAAGAAGAAGAAACTGAAATAAGAAGGCAACATCAGGAGAGACTGAGGCAAAAGGAAAAGGAAACAAAGAAGCAGCGTGAACGCCTGGAGGAACTCCAGGATAACTTGGAAAGCGCTCTGCGTCAAGAACAGAGCCTGGAACGCTTGCTGGAATCTAAACAAGAAGACCTCATCTGTTTGAAGAAGAAGGAGAGTCTAGCCCAGCTGGAAGTGCAGCGACTTCTCAAGGACTGCGATATGCTGAAAGAAGAGATTCAGCTACAGGAGCAGAATAGAATGAGAGAAGAAAAACGT
Organism: Macrobrachium nipponense; assembly: GCF_015104395.2. NCBI lineage: Eukaryota > Metazoa > Arthropoda > Malacostraca > Decapoda > Palaemonidae > Macrobrachium > Macrobrachium nipponense. The sequence continues at coordinate 138,048,759 of NC_087200.1, read as the reverse complement.
CTCAGGGAGCAGCTAAGAACACAGGAGGAGGCTTTGAGGGAACATGACAAATACATGTTGATGATGTTTCTACATGGGACTGCTCAGAGGAATTTCCAGCTAGAACACATTGCGCTGGAACATGGAGATGATATGACTGAACAAAGAAAGAGAGAGAAGTGCACAGGAGGAACAATAGGAAGGAAAGACACGGGGAGTGAGGAAGACCCCTGCGAGAAGGCCCGTGAGACAGAAGAGAAACAACGTAAGGAGTACTGGAATGCCCAGCGGGAGAAAAACGAGGATTACGAGAAACAATGGGAGAGCCTCAAGCACATTGTGAAAGATGTTCTTCACGGAGATGAATAAAGATCTTCAGGATATTCATCTTTCACTGAGGAGGAAGGCATTGGCTGCTGAGTTCCCCCAACTCGTCAGCGAAGGCACTGTCTCAAGGAACGAACAAACTCGCCAGGTGAGAGTCAAAGGAAGAATTTTCTGGAGGTAGGAGGACAAGCTCTCGGTATAAGAGCAAAAAGCTATTTAGAGGTAGGAGGACAAGCTCTAAGCTTGAGAGCCAACAGCAGTTTGGAGGTTGGAGGAAGAGCTCTCAGCTTGAGAGCCAACAGCTGTTCGGATGCAGGAGGATGAAGCTCTCAGTTTGAGAGCCAAAAGCTGTTCAGAGAACTAGAAGGCCACCAGAAGGCCAACAGAAGGCCACCAGAGGGCGTAAGTTCAATGCCTTTTATATATGCAAAATATGGGTTATGCAATGCATAATGGGTTGATTACTTGCATATACTACTGTGGCAAACCTCTGGCGTCGGCGTAAAAACCCGTAAGTTTCAATGCCTTTCATATATGCAAAATATGGGTTAATGCAATGCATAATGGGCTCAATACTTGCATAATACTACTGTGGGCAACCTCTGGCGCGGCCGTAAAAACCCGTAAGTTCATGCCTTTCTTTATATATGCAAAATATGGGTTATGCAACGCATAATGGGGCTCAATACTTGCATATATACAGTGGCAACCTCTGGCGCGGTGTAAGAACCCGTAAGTTCAATGCCTTCCATATATGCAAAATATGGGTTATGCAATGCATAATGGGCTCAATACTTGCATATACTACTGTGGCAACCTCTGGCGCGGCGTAAAAACCCAAAAAAAAAAAAAAACCCGTAAGTTCAATGCCTCTCACATATGCAAAATATGTTATGCAATGCATAATGGGCTCAATACTTGCATATACTACTGTGGCAACCTCTGGCACGGCGTAAAAACCCGTAAGTTCAATGCCTTCCATATATGCAAAATATGGGTTATGCAATGCATAATGGGCTCAATACTTGCATATACTACTGTGGCAACCTCTGGCGCGGCGTAAAAACCTGTAAGTTCAATGCCTTCCATATATGCAAAATATGGGTTATGCAATGCATAATGGGCTCAATACTTGCATATACTACTGTGGCAACCTCTGGCGTGGCGTAAAAACCCGTAAGTTCAATGCCTTTCATATATGCAAAATATGGGTTATGCAATGCATAATGGGCTCAATACTTGCATATACTACTGTGGCAACCTCTGGCGCAGAGTAAAAACCCGTAAGTTCAATGCCTTCCATATATGCAAAATATGGGTTATGCAATGCATAATGGGCTCAATACTTGCATATACTACTGTGGCAACCTCTGGCGCGGCGTAAAAACTCGTAAGTTCAATGCCTTTCATATATGCAAAATATGGGTTATGCAATGCATAATGGGCTCAATACTTGCATATACTACTGTGGCAACCTCTGGCGTGGCGTAAAAACCCGTAAGTTCAATGCCTTTCATATATGCAAAATATGGGTTATGCAATGCATAATGGGCTCAATACTTGCATATACTACTGTGGCAACCTCTGGCGCGGCGTAAAAACCCGTAAGTTCAATGCCTTTCATATATGCAAAATATGGGTTATGCAAATGCATAATGGGCGGTCAAATACTTGCATATACTACTGTGGCAACCTCTCTGGCGCGGCGTAAAAACCCGTAAGTTCAATGCCTTTCATATATGCAAAATATGGGTTACTGCAAATGCATAATGGGTCTCAATACTTGCATATATTTCTGTGGCAAACCTCTAACCTCTGGGCTGGCGGTCGGCCTGGCTCGGCGTAAAAACCCGTAAGTTTCAATGCCTTCCATAAATTATGCAAAATGTGGGTTCTTGCAATTGCCATAATGGGCCTCAATACTTGGCATATAATACTGTGGGCAACCTCTGGCGAAAAAAACGAGGATTACGAGAAACAATGGGAGAGCCTCAAGCACATTGTGGAAGATGTTCTTCACGGAGATGAATAAAGATCTTCAGGATATTCATCTTTCACTGAGGAGGAAGGCATTGGCTGCTGAGTTTCCCCCCCCAACTACGTCAAGCGAAGGCACTGTCTCAAGGAACGAACAAACTCGCCTGGTGATAGTCAAATGGAAGAATTTTCTGGAAGTAGGAGGAACAAGCTCTCGGTATGAGAGCAAAAAGCTATTTGGAGGTAGGAGGACAAGCTCTAAGCTTGAGAGCCAACAGCAGTTTGGAGGTTGGAGGAAGAGCTCTCAGCTTGAGAGCCAACAGCTGTTCGGAGGCAGGAGGATGAAGCTCTCAGTTTGAGAGCCAAAAGCTGTTCAGAAGAAACTAGAAGGCCACCAGAAGGCCAACAGAAGGCACCAGAGGCGTAAGTTCAATGCCTTTTATATATGCAAAATATGGGTTATGCAATGCTATAAGGGTTGATTACTTGCATATACTACTGTGGCAACCTCTGGCGCGGCGTAAAAACCCGTAAGTTCAATGCCTTTCATATATGCAAAATATGGGTTATGCAATGCATAATGGGCTCAATACTTGCATATACTACTGTGGCAACCTCTGGCGCGGCGTAAAAACCCGTAAGTTCAATGCCTTTCATATATGCAAAATATGGGTTATGCAACGCATAATGGGCTCAATACTTGCATATACTACAGTGGCAACCTCTGGCGCGGTGTAAGAACCCGTAAGTTCAATGCCTTCCATATAGCAAAATATGGGTTATGCAATTCATAATGGGGCTCCAATACTTGCATTACTACTGTGGGCCAACCTCCTGCCGGCTAAAAACCCGTAAGTTCCAATGCCTCTTCATATAAGCAAAATATGGGTTTGCAAGCATAATGGGCTTCAATACTTGCATATAACTACTGGTGGCAACCTCTGGCCGGCGTAAAAACCCGTTAAGTTTTTTCAATGCCTTCCAATATGCAAAATATGGGTTTTGCAATGCTAATGGGCTCAATACTTCATATACACTGTGCAACCTCTGGCGCGGCGTAAAAAACCTTAATTTTCTTGCCTTCCATAAAGCAAGAATTATGGGTTATGGCAATGCCATAATGGGCTCAATACTTGGCATATACTACTGTGGCAACCTCTTTGCGTGGAAAAGTAAAAACCCGTTAAGGGTTTCATGCCTTCCAATATATGCAAAATTTATGGATTATGCAATGCCATTTCATGGGGCTCAATACTTGCAAAATATACTACGGTGGAACCTTTCGTGGCGTGGCGTAAAAACTCGTAAGTTCAATGCCTTTCGTATAATGCAAAATATGGGTTATGCCATGCAATAATGGGCTTCAATACTTGCATATACTACTGTGGCAAACCCTCTGGCGTGGCTAAAACCCGTAAAAAGTTCCCCAATGCCTTTCAATATATGGCAAAATTATGGGGTGTAGCAATGCCATTTAATGGGCTCAATACTTGCATATACTACTGTGGCAACCTCTGGCGCGGAGTAAAACCCGGTTAGGTTCAATGCCTTTCAATATAATGCCAAAATATGGGTTATGCAATGCATATGGGCTTCATACTTCATTAATACTGTGGCAACCTCTGGCGCGGCGTCAAAACCCGTAAGTTCTATGCCTTTCATATATGGCAAAATATGGTTTATGCCAATGCATAATGGGCTCAATACTTTGCATATATTTCTGTGGCAACCTCTGGCCGTGGCGTAAAAAACCCTCCGTAAGTTTCAATGCCCTTCCTATATGCAAAATATGGGTTTATGCAATGCATAATGGGCTCAATACTTTTGCATATACTACTGTGGGCCAACCTCTAGGCCGGCGGCGTAAAAACCCGTAACGTTCAATGCCTTTCCATATATGCAAAATAGGGTTAGGCCAATGCATAATGGGCTCAATACTTGCATTACTACTTGCTTGGCCCAACCATCTTGGTGCGCTGGCGTAAAAACCCGTAAGTTTTCAATGCCTTTTGTCCCATATATGCAAAACTATTGGGTTAATTATGCAAATGCATAATGGGCTCCAATACTTGCATATAACTTACTGTGGCCAACCTCTCACGGCGTTAAAAACCCGGTAAAGTTAAAAAAACCCAAGCCTTTCAAATATATGCAAAAATTTATGGTTATGGCAATGCAAATGGGCCTTTTCAACAACTTGCATATAATACGGTGGCAAAAACTCTGGCGTGCGAAAAACCGTAAGGGTTTAATGCCTTTCAAGATATGCCAAACTATGGGTATGGCCAATGCATAATGGCTCAATACTTGCGTATACTAACTGTGGCACCTTGGCGTGGCGTAAAACCAGTAAGTTAAGCTTTCATATATGGCAAAGATGGGTTATGAAGGATAAAAATGGGCCCTCATACTTGCATATAATTACTGTTGGCAAACCTATGGCCGTTTGGTGTAAAAACCCGTCAGTTCAATGCTTTTATATGGCAAAATATGGGTTATGCAATGGCAATAAATGGGGCTCAATACCTTGCATGTATAATACGGTGGCAACTCTGCGTGGTGGTAAAAAACGTAAGTTTAATGCCTTTCATATATGCAAAAATATGGTTATGCAATGAATTAAGGGCTCAATATTGAATATACTACTGTGGCAACCTCTGGCGCAGAGTAAAAACCCGTAAGTTCAATGCCTTCCATATATGCAAAATATGGGTTATGCAATGCATAATGGGCTCAATACTTGCATATACTACTGTGGCAACCTCTGGCGCGGCGTAAAAACTCGTAAGTTCAATGCCTTTCTATATGAAAATATGGGTTATGCAATGCATAATGGGCTCAATACTTGCATATACTACTGTGGCAACCTCTGGCGCGGCGTAAAAAGGCATAAAAACCCGTAAGTTCAATGCCTTTCATATATGCAAAATATGGGTTATGCAATGCATAATGGGCTCAATACTTGCATATACTACTGTGGCAACCTCTGGCGCGGAGTAAAAACCCGTAAGTTCAATGCCTTTCATATATGCAAAATATGGGTTATGCAATGCATAATGGGCTCAATACTTGCATATACTACTGTGGCAACCTCTGGCGCGGCGTAAAAACCCGTAAGTTCAATGCCTTTCATATATGCAAAATATGGGTTATGCAATGCATAATGGGCTCAATACTTGCATATATTTCTGTGGCAACCTCGGCGCGGCGTAAAAACCCGTAAGTTCAATGCCTTCCATATAGCAAAATATGGGTTATGCAATGCATAATGGGCTCAATACTTGCATATAATACTGTGGCAACCTCTGGCGAAAAACGAGGATTACGAGAAACAATGGGAGAGCCTCAAGCACATTGTGGAAGATGTTCTTCACGGAGATGAATAAAGATCTTCAGGATATTCATCTTTCACTGAGGAGGAAGGCATTGGCTGCTGAGTTCCCCCAACTCGTCAGCGAAGGCACTGTCTCAAGGAACGAACAAACTCGCCTGGTGAGAGTCAAAGGAAGAATTTTCTGGAGGTAGGAGGACAAGCTCTCGGTATGAGAGCAAAAAGCTATTTGGAGGTAGGAGGACAAGCTCTAAGCTTGAGAGCCAACAGCAGTTTGGAGGTTGGAGGAAGAGCTCTCAGCTTGAGAGCCAACAGCTGTTCGGAGGCAGGAGGATGAAGCTCTCAGTTTGAGAGCCAAAAGCTGTTCAGAGAACTAGAAGGCCACCAGAAGGCCAACAGAAGGCCACCAGAGGGCGTAAGTTCAATGCCTTTTATATATGCAAAATATGGGTTATGCAATGCATAATGGGTTGAATACTTGCATATACTACTGTGGCAACCTCTGGCGCGGCGTAAAAACCCGTAAGTTCAATGCCTTTCATATATGCAAAATATGGGTTATGCAATGCATAATGGGCTCAATACTTGCATATACTACTGTGGCAACCTCTGGCGCGGCGTAAAAACCCGTAAGTTCAATGCCTTTCATATATGCAAAATATGGGTTATGCAATGCATAATGGGCTCAATACTTGCATATACTACAGTGGCAACCTCTGGCGCGGTGTAAGAACCCGTAAGTTCAATGCCTTCCATATATGCAAAATATGGGTTATGCAATGCATAATGGGCTCAATACTTGCATATACTACTGTGGCAACCTCTGGCGCGGCGTAAAAACCCGTAAGTTCAATGCCTCTCATATAAGCAAAATATGGGTTATGCAATGCATAATGGGCTCAATACTTGCATATACTACTGTGGCAACCTCTGGCACGGCGTAAAAACCCGTAAGTTCAATGCCTTCCATATATGCAAAATATGGGTTATGCAATGCATAATGGGCTCAATACTTGCATATACTACTGTGGCAACCTCTGGCGCGGCGTAAAAACCTGTAAGTTCAATGCCTTCCATATATGCAAAATATGGGTTATGCAATGCATAATGGGCTCAATACTTGCATATACTACTGTGGCAACCTCTGGCGTGGTGTAAAAACCCGTAAGTTCAATGCCTTCCATATATGCAAAATATGGGTTATGCAATGCATAATGGGCTCAATACTTGCATATACTACTGTGGCAACCTCTGGCGTGGCGTAAAAACTCGTAAGTTCAATGCCTTTCATATATGCAAAAATATGGGTTATGCAATGCATAATGGGCTCAATACTTGCATATACTACTGTGGCAACCTCTGGCGTGGCGTAAAAACCCGTAAGTTCAATGCCTTTCATATATGCAAAATATGGGTTATGCAATGCATAATGGGCTCAATACTTGCATATACTACGTGGGCAACCTCTGGCGCGGAGTAAAAAACCCGTAAGTTCAATGCCTTTCATATATGCAAAATATGGGTTATGCAATGCATAATGGGCTCAATACTTGCATATACTACTGTGGCAACCTCTGGCGCGGCGTAAAAACCCGTAAGTTCAATGCCTTTCATATATGCAAAATATGGGTTATGCAATGCATAATGGGCTCAATACTTGCATATATTTCTGTGGCAACCTCTGGCGCGGCGTAAAAACCCGTAAGTTCAATGCCTTCCATATATGCAAAATATGGGTTATGCAATGCATAATGGGCTCAATACTTGCATATACTACTGTGGCAACCTCTGGCGCGGCGTAAAAACCCGTAAGTTCAATGCCTTCCATATATGCAAAATATGGGTTATGCAATGCATAATGGGCTCAATACTTGCATATACTACTGTGGCCACCTCTGGCACGGCGTAAAAACCCGTAAGTTTCAATGCCTTTCATATATGCAAAATATGGGTTATGCAATGCATAATGGGCTCAAATACTTGCATATAATACTGTGGCAACCTCTGGCGTGGCGTAAAAAACCCGTAAGTTTAATGCCTTTCATATATGCAAAATATGGGTTATGCAATGCATAATGGGCTCAATACTTGCATATACTACTGTGGCAACCTCTGGCGTGGCGTAAAAACCCGTAAGTTTAATGCCTTTTCATATATGCAAAATATGGGTTATGCAATGCATAATGGGCTCAATACTTGCATATACTACTGTGGCAACCTCTGGCGTGGTGTAAAAACCCGTAAGTTCAATGCCTTTCATATATGCAAAATATGGGTTATGCAATGCATAATGGGCTCAATACTTGCATATAATACTGTGGCAACCTCTGCGTGTGTAAAAAAACCCGTAAGTTTAATGCCTTTCATATATGCAAAATATGGGTTATGCAATGCATAATGGGCTCAATACTTGCATATACTACTGTGGCCACCTCTGGCGTGGTGTAAAAACCCGTAAGTTTAATGCCTTTCATATATGCAAAATATGGGTTATGCAATGCATAATGGGCTCAATACTTGCATATACTACTGTGGCAACCTCTGGCGTGGTGTAAAAACCCGTAAGTTTTAATGCCTTTTCATATATGCAAAAAATATGGGTTTATGCAATGCATAATGGGCTCAATACTGCATATACTACTGTGGCCACCTCTGGCGTGGTGTAAAAACCCGTAAGTTTAATGCCTTCATATATGCAAAATATGGGTTATGCAATGCATAATGGGCTCAATACTTGCATATAATACTTGTGGCAACCTGGCGTGGTGTAAAAACCCGTAAGTTCAATGCCTTTCATATATGCAAAATATGGGTTATGCAATGCATAATGGGCTCAATACTTGCATATACTACTGTGGCAACCTCTGGCGCGGCGTAAAAACCCGTAAGTTCAATGCCTTTCATATATGCAAAATATGGGTTATGCAATGCATAATGGGCTCAATACTTGCATATACTACTGTGGCAACCTCTGGCGCGGCGTAAAAACCCGTATCAATGCCTTTCATATATGCAAAATATGGGTTATGCAATGCATAATGGGTTCAATACTTGCATATACAGCTGTGGCAACCGCGGTATGCAATGCATAATGGGCTAAATACTTGCATATACTACTGTGGCAACCTCAGGCGCAGCGTAAAAACCTGTAAGTTTAATGCCTTTCATATGTGCCCAAAATATGTGTTATGCAATGCAAAATGGGCTCAATACCTGCATATACTACTGTGGCAACCTCTGGCGCGGCGTAAAAACCTGTAAGTTCAATGCCTTTCATATATGCAAAATATGGGTTATGCAATGCATAATTGGCTCAATACTTGCATATATACTGTGGCAACTGCGGTATGCAATGCATAATGGGCTCAATACTTGCATATACTACTGTGGCAACCTCTGGCGCGGCTTTAAAAACCCGTAAATTCAATGCCTTTCATATATGCAAAATATGTGTTATGAAAATGCATAATTGGCTTAAACTGCATATACTACGTGGCAACCGTGTATGCAATGCATAATGGGCTTCAAGACTTGCATATACTACTGTGCAACCTCTGGCATGGCATAAAAACTTGTAAGTTCAATGCCTTCCATATATGCAAAATATGGGTTATGCAATGCATAATGGGCTAAAAACTTGCATATACTACTGTGGCAACCTCTGGCGCGGTGTAAAAACCCGCAAGTTCAATGCCTTTTCATATATGCAAAAATGGGTTATGCAATGCATAATGGGCTCAATACTTGCATATAATACTGCGGCAACCTCTGGCGCCGCGTAAAAACCCGTAAGTTCAATGCCTTTTATATATGCAAAATATGGGTTATGCAATACATAATGGGCTCAATACTTGCATATACTACTGTGGCAACCTCTGGCGCAGCGTAAAAACCCGTTTAAGTTTCAATGCCTTTTCATATATGCAAAATATGGGTTTATGCAATGCATAATGGGCTCAATACTTGCATCTTACTACTGTGGCAACCTCTGGCGCGGTGTAAAAAACCCGTAGTTTTCAATGCCTTCCATATATGCAAAATATGGGGTTATGCAATGCATAATGGGCTCAATACTTGCATAATACTACTGTGGCAACCTCTGGCGTGGCGTAAAAACCCGTAAGTTTAATGCCTTCATATGTGCAAAAATATGTGTTATGCAATGCATAATGGCTCATACTTGCATATACTACTGTGGCAACCTCTGGCGCGGCGTAAAAAAACCCGTAAGTTCAATGCCTTTCATATCTGCAAAATATGGTTTTATGCAATGCATATGGGCTCAAATCTTGCATATACTACTGTGGCAACCTCTTGCGCGTGTAAAAACCCGTAAGTTTCAATGCCTTTCATATATGCAAATATGGGTTATGCAAATGCATAATGGGGCTCAATACTTACATATACTACTGGGCAACCTCTGGCGCGGTGTAAAAACCAGTAAGTTCAATGCCTTTTATATATGCAAAATATGGTTTATGCAATGCATAATGGGCTCAATACTTGCATATACTTCTGTGGCAACCGCGGTATGCAATGCATAATGGGTTTCAATCCTTGCATATACTACTGTGGCAACCTCTGGGGCGGTGTAAAAACCCGTAAGTTTCAATGCCTTTCATATATGCAAAATATGGGTTATGCAACGCATAATTGGGCTCAATACTTGCATCTACTACAGTGGCAACCTCTGGCTCGGTGTAAGAACCCGTAAGTTCAATGCCTTTCATATATGCAAAATATGGGTTATGCAATGCATAATGGGCTCAAATACTTGCATACACTACTGTGGCAACCTCTGGCGCGGCGTAAAAACCCGTAAGTTCAATGCCTTCCATATATGCAAAATATGGGTTATGCAATGCATAATGGGCTCAATACTTGCATATACTACTGTGGCAACCTCTGGCGCGGTGTAAAAACCCGTAAGTTCAATGCCTTCCATATATGCAAAATATGGGTTATGCAATGCATAATGGGCTCAATACTTGCATATACTACTGTGGCAACCTCTGGCGCGGCGTAATAACCCGTAAGTTTAATGCCTTTCATATATGCAAAATATGGGTTATGCAATGCATAATGGGCTCAATACTTGCATATAATACTGTGGCAACCTCTGGCGTGGTGTAAAAACCCGTAAGTTCAATGCCTTTCATATATGCAAAATATGGGTTATGCAATGCATAATGGGCTCAATACTTGCATATAATACTGTGGCAACCTCTGCGTGGTGTAAAAACCCGTAAGTTTAATGCCTTTCATATATGCAAAATATGGGTTATGCAATGCATAATGGGCTCAATACTTGCATATACTACTGTGGCCACCTCTGGCGTGGTGTAAAAACCCGTAAGTTTAATGCCTTTCATATATGCAAAATATGGGTTATGCAATGCCATAATGGGCTCAATACTTGCATATACTACTGTGGCCACCCTGGCGTGGTGTAAAAACCCGTAAGTTTAATGCCTTTCAATATGCAAAATATGGTTATGCAATTCATAATGGGCTCAATACTTGCATATACTACTGTGGCAACCTCTGGCGTGGTGTAAAAACCCGTAAGTTTAATGCCTTTCATATATGCAAAATATGGGTTATGTAATGCATAATGGGCTCAATACTTGCATATAATACTGTGGCAACCTCTGGCGTGGTGTAAAAACCCATAAGTTTAATGCCTTTCATATATGCAAAATATGGGTTATGCAATGCATAATGGGCTGAATACTTGCATATAATACTGTGGCAACCTCTGGTGGTGTGTAAAAAACCCGTAAGTTCAATGCCTTTCATATATGCAAAATATGGGTTATGCAATGCATAATGGGCTCAATACTTGCATATACTACAGTGGCAACCTCTGGCGCCGCGTAAAAACCCGTAAGTTCAATGCCTTTCATATATGCAAAATATGGGTTATGCAATGCATAATGGGCTCAATACTTGCATATACTACTGTGGCAACCTCTGGCGCGGCGTAAAAACCCGTAAGTTCAATGCCTTTCATATATGCAAAATATGGGTTATGCAAGCATAATGGGCTCATCTTGCATATACAGCTGTGGCAACCGCGGTATGCAATGCATAATGGGCTAAATACTTGCATATACTACTGTGGCAACCTCTGGCGCGGCGTAAAAACCTGTAAGCTTAATGCCTTTCATATGTGCAAAATATGTGTTATGCAATGCAAAATGGGCTCAATACTTGCATATACTACTGTGGCAACCTCTGGCGCGGCGTAAAAACCCGCAAGTTCAATGCCTTTCATATATGCAAAATATGTGTTATGCAATGCATAATTGGCTCAATACTTGCATATACTACTGTGGCAACCGCGGTATGCAATGCATAATGGGCTCAATACTTGCATATACTACTGTGGCAACCTCTGGCGTGGCATAAAAACCTGTAAGTTCAATGCCTTCCATATATGCAAAATATGGGTTATGCAATGCATAATGGCTAAAAAAAACTGCATATACTACTGTGGCAAACCTCTGGCGCGGTGTAAAAACCCAAAAACCCGCAAGTTCAATGCCTTTCATATATGCAAAAAATGGGTTATGCAATGCATAATGGCTCATACTTGCATATACTACTGTGGCAACCTCTGGCACCGCGTAAAAAAACCCGTAAGTTCAATTGCCTTTCATATAGCAAAATATGGGTTAGGGTGCAATGCATAATGGGCTCAATACTTGCATATACTACTGTGGCAACCTCTGGCGCAGCGTAAAAACCCATAAGTTCAATGCCTTTCATATATGCAAAATATGGGTTATGCAATGCATAACAGGCTCAATACTTGCATATACTACTGTGGGCAACCTCTGGTCGTGGCGTAAAAACCTGTAACTTCAATGCCTTTCATATATGCAAAATATGGGTTATGCAATGCATAATGGGCTCAATACTTGCATATACTACTGTGGCAACCTCTGGCGTGGTGTAAAAACCCATAAGTTCAATTCATATATGCAAAATATGGGTTATGCAATGCATAATGGGCGCCCTCAATACTTGCCATGATACTACGGTGTGGCAACCTCTGGCGTGGTGTAATTATAAAAACCCGTAAGTTCAGTTCATATATGCAAAAAAATATGGGTTATGCAATGCATAATGGGCTCAAATACTTCTGCATACTACCTTGTGTCAAACCTCTGGCATGGTTGTAAAAACCCGTAAGTTTCAACTTCATATATAGCAAAAATATTTTATGCAATGCATAATGGGCTCAATAACTTGCATATTGCTACTGTGGCGAACCTCCGGCGCTGTGTAAAAACCCGTAAGTTCAATGCCTTTCATATATGCAAAATATTTTGGGTTATGCAATGCATAATGGGTGGGCTCAATACTTGCAATATGCTACTGTGGCAACCTCTGGCTGGTGGTTGTAAAAAACCCGTAAGTTCAAATGCCTTTTCATATATGCAAAATGGGATGGGTTATGCAAGTCATAATGGGTTCAATACTTGCATATATGTACTGTGGGCAACCTCTGGCGCGCTGTGTAAAAACCCGTAAGTTCAATTCATATATGCAAAATATGGGTTATGCAATGCATAATGGGCTCAATACTTGCATATACTACTGTGGCAACCTCTGGCGCTGTGTAAAAAACCCGTAAGTTCAACGCCTTTCATATATGCAAAATAATGGGTTATGCAATGCATAATGGGCTCAATACTTGCATATACTACTGTGGGCAACCTCTGCATGTGTAAAAACCCGTAAGTTCAATTATATATGCAAAATATGGGTATGCAATGCATAATGGGCTCAATACTTGCATTTGCTACTGTGGCAACCTCCTGGCGCGGTGTAAAAACCCGTAAGTTCAGTTCATATATGCAAAAATAAATTGGGGGGTAATGGCAATGCATAATGGGCTCAATACTTGCATATACTACTGTGGCAACCATCTGGCGCTGTGTAAAAAAAAACCCGTAAGTTCAATGCCTTTCATATATGCAAAATATGGGTTATGCGATGCATAATGGGCTCAATACTTGCATATACTACTGTGGCAACCTCTGGCGCGGTGTAAAAACCCGAAAGTTCAATGCCTTTCATATATGCAAAATATGGGTTATGCAATGCATAATGGGCTCAAAACTTGCATATACTACTGTGGCAATCTCTGGCGCGGTGTAAAAACCCGTAAGTTTAATGCCTTTTTTATATGCAAAATATGGGTTATGCAATGCATAATGGGCTCAATACTTGCATATACTACTGTGGCAACTCTGGCGCGGTGGCAACCTCTGCGCCGGTGTAAAAACCCGAAAGTTCAATGCCTTTCATATATGCAAAATATGGGTTATGCAATGCATAATGGGCTCAAAACTTGCATAACAATTTACTACTGGTGGAAAAAACCGTCTGGCGCGGTCCCCGTAAAAAAAACCCGTAAGTTTAATGCCTTTTTTATATGCAAAAATATGGGGTTATGCCAATGCATAACGGGCTCAATATTCTTGCATATACTACTGTGGCAACCTCTGGCGCGGTGTAAAAACCAGTAAGTTCAATGCCTTTCATATATGGAAAATATGGGTTATGCAATGCATAATGGGCTCAATACTTGCATATACTCCTGTGGCAACCTCTGGCGTGGTGTAAAAACCCGGTAAGTTCAATTCATATATGCCAAAATATGGGTTATGCAATGCATAATGGGCTCAATACTTGCATATACTACTGTGGCAACCTCTGGCGTGGTGTAAAAACCTGTAAGTTCAATCATATATGCAAAATATGGGTTATGCAATGCATAATGGGCTCAAAACTTGCATATACTACTGTGGCAACCTCTGGCGCGGTATAAAAACCGGTAAGTTCAATGCCTTTCATATATGCAAAATATGGGTTATGCATAGGGTGACTATACGTCCCCCTTTGAGGAGAGACATTCCTTCTTTTAGAACCTTTATCCCCCAAAAAATTGCGGTCTTGGGGGGACGCCCTAATGTCCCCCTTTCAACCTTTCTGTTTTTCATGTAATTACTACAGTTATCCTTAAAAATTAGAGACTAATTTTTTTTAAATGTCATCAATAAATAACGTCTGAATAAATACAATGTCATTGATAAACAATATTTATCATTTCCTGTTATTGAATATACTTAAAGATCAAATAAAGCAAAAAATACGCCAAGGAATGACGTAATAATTTTTTTCTTTTTAAAATTTAAAGAATAATTTTCTGTTTAAATTATCAGCAATAATATCTGAATCAAAACACTAATTGATAGACCTTAAAATGTCTGAATAAAAACACTGATTGATAGTTTTTCTCATTTATCATCACCTGTAATTGAATATATATATGAATCAAACTTCTGAATTTATAACGACTCAATATAAGTGCAAGTGCGTATGGTCTTACTATATACTTTTGTCCCCCTCTCGCAAGTCAAATAAATGGGCACCCTAGCAATGCAATGCATAATGGGTTGAATACTTGCATGTACTACTGCGCCAATCCCCGTATGCCCCAAGGGTGAGATCGCTTGTGATCACTAAAGGCCCATAATTATATATATTTAATTTATTTAATTATGTATATATATATAAATGTATATAATGTATATATTATATATGATATATACACATAAATATATGTAAATATATATATATAGATATATATATATATATATATATATATATATATATATACATATATGTATGTATATATATATATATATATATATAT
Organism: Macrobrachium nipponense; assembly: GCF_015104395.2. Lineage (NCBI taxonomy): Eukaryota > Metazoa > Arthropoda > Malacostraca > Decapoda > Palaemonidae > Macrobrachium > Macrobrachium nipponense. The sequence goes on along the minus strand of NC_087200.1, from coordinate 138,033,415 downwards.
ATATATATATATATATATATATATATATATATATATATAAATATACATACATACATACATATATATATATATATATATATATTTATATAATATGGCTGACTATCTGAGTGAGTGTGTGTGTGTATGTGAATGTGTACTAAAAATGGCTGTCTAGCTAGTGTATCTACAGTATGTAAATGTGTGCGTATGATCACTTTATGTGTTGTATATATATATATAATATATTATAATCATATATATATATATATATATATTATGTGATATAATATATATCTATATATGATATATATAGTAATATATGCTTAAAACAATCACTGTAGATGCACGTGACTTCATAAATAAGCGAATACCACAGGAAAATAATAGTCAGAAATCCAAGCGCTTTCGTCTTTACTCAGACATTGTCAAGGAGTTAATGAAGTACAATTGGAGAGGAAGGTCTCAGGTACAAAACAAGATCAAGAATACCAGATGGTTAATTGTCAAAAGGGTAAAAATTAAAAGAGATAATCCAGGATTATCCGATATCACACGGTCACAAACCTAACCGAAACTACAAAGTATCTTTACAGTCCAAAATATGTAAAAACTGAATATATTAATTTTGTTGCTTATATTTATCTACAACTTTTTTTCATAATGAAAGCATCAAGTTTAAATAAACCAAGACTTGAATTTAAAACATTTCTTTTATTTGACTTGATGAAACAAGATTCAATGATATTCCTTTTAACCGTGTCATTACATGGGATTAAGGCTCTTGCTTGACTCCAGTTAATAGGATGGTCCAAATCTCTCATATGTACGAATAATGCATTCGATATTTGCCCAGTTCTCACAGAATATTGATGTTGCTTGAGACGTTGTGAAAGATTTATCAGTCTGTCCGTAATAGACTTTATCACACTTTTTGCAAGGAATTTCATATATGCAGCCTGGAAGATCTTTAAAAGAATTTTTTATTATTAAACTCTTGATATTAATATTACTGAAAACATCATTTATGTTATAAAGCTTTAACATTCCAGGAATATCTAAAAACCTTTCATCATAGGGTAGTTTTAGAATGTTATGCTTACTAAATTCAAGTTTGTCATTAGTTGAATAAAATGTTTTTCTAGCTCCTTTCCATCTATAAAAGTCCTTGGGTATTTAAGTTTCAATGCAATATCATAAATAGTTTTAATTTCAGCGCCAATAAACTGCGGGCTACAGACACGTAAAGCCCTTAGGAACATCCCAGAAAAAACAGAAAATTTAACATTTTGATGCAGAAACAGTAGTCCAGAAGAATAGAGAAGTATTAGAAATATATTACATGATAAGTTCTTAATAGTGATAGAAACTCAACGCTGTGTATAAAGATAAAGGTACCCACCATAATGACATATAACAAATAATAACCAAAAATAAAAGGGAACGAAGAACTTCGTAACATAAAAGTGGTGGTAGCGAATATGGGATTCTAAGTGCAAAAGACCAACGCGTATAGTGACTAAACACACATACACACACCGACACAGTGGAGATGTAAAAGGCAGAGAAAATATAATACCTACCGACAGACATATTAATTGACTTATCGCTGAAAAGCGGAGAGCATAGTGATTAGCGCTATAACAATGGAACCAACAAACAACAAAATTTCGAAGCCACAAACATTCTACAATTGAAGAAAAGAATTACAGAGTTCAATAACTCGAATGACGAAGAAAAGGGAAATTCATCGAAGCATAATGAACTATATCTCCTAGACTGGGCACCTGCCTAGACTCAACAACTTCATAACAGAGAAAAAGGGCGAACAAAAATTCATCAAGTGGAAGTGACCTACTTCTCCCAGTGGCGAAATGCAGTGAGAAGCTACGAAGATTAGTGGATGTCCGTAATGGTGTAGTCGTTGCAGAATTCCGCAATCCCCAAGCCAACTCGACAGCTCATATTAGCGGAAAAACAGGAACTTCAAATTCAGCACAGCAGAGCTTCATAACAAACCATTGACTGAATTCTTCAATCAACATAAGAGCGCTAACCATCATTACGGTAGAGATAGCGCCCAATTCACGAAATGAAGAATGATGTAGTCGTCGTCCCTTCTAAATCACTCACCTCTCTTGTTAGTTCCAAAGAAAAGATGGCAGATGGAGAATGGTAATAGATTATTGCATATTAAATTCAGTGGCGAAATGCAGTGAGAAGCTACGAAGATTAGTGGATGTCCGTAATGGTGTAGTCGTTGCAGAATTCCGCAATCCCCAAGCCCAACTCGACAGCTCATATTAGCGGAAAAAAACAGGAACTTCAAATTCAGCACAGCAGAGCTTCATAACAAACCATTGACTGAATTCTTCAATCAACATAAGAGCGCTAACCATCATTACGGTAGAGATAGCGCCCAATTCACCAACGAAATGAAGAATGATGTAGTCGTCGTCCCTTCTAAATCACTCACCTCTCTTGTTAGTTCCAAAGAAAGATGGCAGATGGAGAATGGTAATAGATTATTGCATATTAAATTCAGTGGCGAAATGCAGTGAGAAGCTACGAAGATTAGTGGATGTCCGTAATGGTGTAGTCGTTGCAGAATTCCGCAATCCCCAAGCCAACTCGACAGCTCATATTAGCGGAAAAACAGGAACTTCAAATTCAGCACAGCAGAGCTTCATAACAAACCATTGACTGAATTCTTCAATCAACATAAGAGCGCTAACCATCATTACGGTAGAGATAGCGCCCAATTCACCAACGAAATGAAGAATGATGTAGTCGTCGTCCCTTCTAAATCACTACCTCTCTTTGTTAGTTCCAAAGAAAGATGGCAGATGGAGAATGGTAATAGAATATTGCATTTAAATCAGTGGCGAAATGCAGTGAGAAGCTACGAAGATAGTGGATGTCCGTAATGGTGTAGTCGTTGCAGAATTCCGCAATCCCCAAAGCCAACTCGACAGCTCATATTAGCGGAAAAACAAGAACTTCAAATCAGCACAGCAGAGCTTCATAACAAACCATTGACTGAATTCTTCAATCAACATAAGGAGCGCTAACCATCATTACGGTAGAGATAGCGCCCAATTCATTCCACCCGCGAAATGAAGAATGATGTAGTCGTCGTCCCTTCTAAAATCACTCACCTCTCTTGTTAGTTCCAAAGAAAGATGCAGATGGAGAATGGTAATAGATTATTGCATATTAAATTCAGTGGCGAAATGCCAAGTGAGAAGAAGCTACGAAGAATTAGTGGATGTTCCGTAATGGTGTAGTCGTTTGCAGGAATCCGCACAAATCCCAAGCAACTCGACAGATTCCATATTTAGCGGAAAAACAGGAACTTCCCAAATTCGCCTAACAGTAGAGCTTCAAAACAAACATTGACTGAAGTCTCAATCAAATTAAGAGCGGCTAAAAAACATCATTACGGTAAGAGATAGCGCCAATTCAAACCAACGAAAGAAGAATTGATGTAGTCGTGTCCCTCTAAATCACTCCACCTCTCTTGTAAGTTCCAAGGAAAGCATTGGCGATGGAAGAATGGTAATAGATTATTGCAATTAAATTCCAGTTGGCGAAATGCATGGAAGAAGCTTACGAAGCTTAGTGGATGTCGTAATGGGGTAGTCGTTGCAAGATTCCCGCAATCCCCAAGCAACGCGACAGCTCATAATTAGCGGAAAAAACAGGAACTTCAAAATTCAGCACAGGTAGAGTTCAATAACAAAACCATTGACTGAATTCCCTTCAATCAACATTAAGAGCGCTCTACCAATCATTACGGGAAAGAGATAGCGCCCAATTCACGAAAGAAGAATGATGTAGTCGTTCGTTCCCTTCTAACAAATCCACTCACCTCTCTTGTTAGTTCAAAGAAAAGACTTTTTATTGGCAGGATGGAGAATGGTAATAGATTATTTGCATATTAAAATTCAGTGGCGAAAATTGCCCCCCAAGGTGAGAAGCTACGAAGAATTAGTGGATGGGTCCGTTAATGGGTAGTCGGTTGCAAGAAGTCCGGCAATCCCAAAGCAACTCGAAGCTCATATTAGCGGAAAAACAGGAACTTCCAATTAGAACAGCAAGAGCGTCCATAACAAACCATTGACTGAATTCCCCTTCAATAACATAAGAGCCGCTAAACCAATCATTACGTCGAGATAGCGCCCAAATTCACCAACGAAATGAAGAATGTGTAGTCGATCGTCACTGCTAAATTCACTCACCTCTGGGTAGTTCCCAAAGGAAAAAAAAGATGGCAGGAAGGAGAATGGTTAATAGATTATGCATTATTAAATCAAAGTTTGGCGAAATGCATGAGAAGCTACGAAGATTAGTGGATGTCCGTAATGGTGTAGTGTTGCAGAATTCCGCAATCCCCAAGCCAACCTCGACAGATTCATATTAGCGGACAAAACAGAACTTCAAATTCCGCAACAGCAAGGCTTTCCCATAACAAACCATTGATCTGAATTTTCAATCAACACATAAAGAGCGCTAACCATCATTTACGGTTAGAGATAGCGCCCAATTCACCAACGAAATGAAGAATGATAGCTAGTCGTCGTCCTTCTAAATCACTCACCTTCTCTTGTTAGTTCCAAAGAAAGGTATGGCAGATGGAGAAATGGTAATAGATTATTGCAATTAAATTAAATTCCAGTGGAACGAAATGCAGGTGAGAAGCTACGAAGAGTAGTGGATGTCCGTAATGGTGGTAGTCGTTGCAGAATCCGCAATCCCCCCAAGCCAAACTCGACAGCTCATATTAGCGGAAAAACCAGGAAACTTCAAATTCAGCACCAGCAAGGAGCTTCCATTAACAAAACCATTGACTGAATTCTTCAATCAACATAAGAGCGCTAACCATCATTACGGTAGAGATAGCGCCCCAAATTCAACCCAACGAAATGTGTGTAAGGGAATGATGTAGTCGATTCGTCCATTCTAAATACACCTCACCTCCTCTTTTGTTAGGTTCCAAAGAACGATGGCAGATGGAGAATGGTAATAGATTATTGGATATTAAATTCACAAACCATCCCAGATAGAATGCCAATGTCTGTCATAAATGTTAGCTCAATTAGGTGGAGCAAAAATATTTACATCATTAGACTTCCTCAGTGGATATTGGCAGGTACCCTTAGATGAAGATTCCAAGCCTTTGACAGCTTTTAGTACTCATAAGGAACATTTACAGTTTGAAGTCATGCCCTTTGGTCTTACATCAGCTCCATTAACCTCTACTCGGTTGATGCTCCAGATCTTGGGGGATATAGAGGATGTTTCAGTGTATCTAGATGATGTAGTCATTTCTAATAAGGACTTGGATAGTCACTTTAAGACATTAGAAATAGTGTTAGAAAGACTGAGGAGCGCAGGATTAAAGATAAAAATTAAAAATGTCAATTTATGATGAGATCATTAGAGTATTTAGGACATGTCATCAGTGAAAATGGACTGCATATGCAGGAAGTTAAAATAAAGGCAATTGTAGCATATCCAGCTCTTAGTAACTTGAAAGCCTTCAGAAGATTTATTGAGGGATTTGCCACTATAGCCAAACCTTTAACAGATTTATCTAAGAAGAATGTATCTTATGAATGGAAAGCAGAACATGAAAGGGCTTTCCAGACACTCAAAGAAATGATGACAAGAAATCCAATTTTAGTTTACTCAGATTTTTCAAAAGAATTTTACTTAGCCTGCGATGCTTCCAGTACAGGTGTAGGTGCAGTATTAATGCATAAGGGGAAAACAAGAATGAGGACAGTATATTATGTAAGTAGAGTTTTGAATGCTGCAGAAAGAAATTATAGCACTACCGAGCGGGAGTGCTCAGCTCTATATTGGGGATTACGAAAGTTTAGGCATATTTGTGATCTATTTAAGAAAAGAGCTTTCACAAATAATATGAAATTTAACAGATTGTTTATAAGTGTCTTAGAATTTGTCCCAGAGTTTAGATGTATCCCAGGTAGCTATAACACTATAGCAAATGCATTGACAAGATCGCAAGAAGAGACTGAGAAACAAATCACAACTAATACCTTCTGCTTTAGTTGTCAGATCATAGATCTAGATTTGGAAAGAGTTCAGATCGAACAACAAAGGGATGCTAACATTAGAAAAATAATGGGTAACTTAATGCAAAATGAGGATGATCAGTCTGAATTTTAGTTAATCAATGGAATTCTATATAAAACATCAGAAAAACCGAATGCTTGTTCACATTTGTATGTACCTAACACACTACCCCAAGAGGTTTTAGAATTAACACACTCTTGCAAGTTGTCAAGACATCCTGGAATAAAGAAAACCTGTAGAACGGTCACTAGAAACTATTTTTGGCCCAATTTCAATGGAGATGCTAAGAGATTTGTTGAGAATTGCCATATCTGTAACGTACACATGGGTAACGTAAATGTAAAGGCCCTTCTTGAGAAATATCCATCAGAATTAACTCCATTTCAAGTAGTTTCAATGGATTTTGTAGATCCATTTCCAAACACGACTAGTGGTAACCGTCAGATATTAGTTTTCTTAGATTATTTGACTAGATGTGTTGAGATAATTCCAGTAAGAAATAGAGAAGCAACCACTTTAACAGAAGCTCTGAAATCTAGAATAATTACTAGACATTCATGTCCTCAAGCACTATTATTCAATAATACAGGCGGATTTACTCGTGACATTTTAAAGAAATTTTGTGAGTTTTATGAAATTAAAAAGTGTCAGATTACAGCTTATAAACCAAGCTCTAATGGAGCAGTTGAGAGAACAAATCGTAAGATAAAAGATGTACTGAAAACTTTGATGACTACACAGACTGAAGATTGGGACTTGACTCTTGAAGAAGCACAGTTTACCATTAATAACACTGTAAATGAATCTGTTGGAGAAACCCCACACTTTTTGTTATATGGCTATCAGAAAAGAATGCCAAATAACCTTTTAGACGATGCAGCTCCACCCAGACATACTTATAATTATGAAGACTATGTTGCATGAAAGACGAGAAGGACTTTCGAGACAATTAAATATACAAGGGCTCGATTAACTGGTTTTAAGTATAGCCCTCTATAGGGATGTTCTCTCTGTAGTAGGTTCTTGTTTGTTTTCAAAGAAAGTTGTTTCCAATAATAATAATATATCAAAAATAATAATTTTATTCTTGCTTTTAATAGTATTTCAATAGACCGTCCTCTGAAAATCCATCTTAACTAATTCTCTCCTGTTACATTTACAATGAATTTTGTAAAGATTGATAAGCTTTTAAATTTATTGCAAATTCGTTACAGTAGTGGACATGCTAATAAGCAAAAGTGGTAATTCAACACCAACATCATTCTGATAATGAATGCAATGTTTACATTATTACACTACTCTATCATGAAGATAGCTAATGCAGTGTTTCCATTATTATGCTACTTGCTTATTAGCTAAGTGACATCTCACTTTTACTCATTGTAAAAATGATTTAATCAAAAGATCGCTACTGAAACGTGTTATCGAACAATATCTGATTGTTAACAACCATAAACATCAGTCTGACAAACCAATATTTACATAATATAGTCCGACACTCGTCAAAGAGTAGTTGACCAACTAATTGCAAGTCGCTGTAAATGCAAACTAAAGATGTACTACTTCAGTGAAAAGCAATAAAACAAGGAAAAAAACTCATCCTGAAGCTTTCGGTTGAAGTTATTCCACTTTCGGTTTGTATACCGAAATCTGGTAAATAACCGGCGAAAGTTGAATAACTGCTGCCGACACCAGATGTTTACACCAGGAGTTGCAGAAACAGAATGAGTTAATCGGCTGGGTCCTTCCTATCCTTCTCGCTACGGGGTGAGACTGTCACCTACACACTTATCGGTGTCGCTACCGCAAAATTTGAATCTATACTTTTGCGAATAACAGGAACTATAGCTATGTAATTACTGGGTAAGTTGCATAATTAAAATCCTGCCTTGTTGTCACTGACCAACTCTACAGATGGCCTGTCGTTGTCCCACGCAAAGGCAACACCACTGCCTCCAACACCATACAGATTTTTTGTTGTTACTTCAGGGAGATTGGTGTTCCCCTCCGCCTTGGGACTGATGGCGGACTGCAATTCACCAGCCTAGATTTCCAGGATTTCTTGAAACGTTGGGGTGTCCACCACGTGATGTCTTCACCACACTACCCACAGTCAAATGGCCATATGCCGAAGCTGCCATGAAATCCATTAAGCCCCTGATCCTCAAGACAGCACCTTCTGGCAATATAGACTGTAAAGAGTTTGACCAGGGCCTTTTGGAAATGCGTAATACCCCCAACATCACAGTCAGTTCTCCAGCACACATCTTGTATGGCCATCCACTCCTGTACCTGCTCATCCAGTCTTTCTCAAATGGGTGGCAGGCCAAGTCTGAGGACTGATTGTCATGCAGCCTCCCGCGCTGAACAAGTGAAGTTACAGTATGATCAGTATGCCCGCCCACTTCCCAGATAGCAAGAAGAGTATAATGAACTAAGGAAGCTACTCATGGATGAATGGTCTCTTCAGGAACTTCTGTTTGTGCCGAGCACTCCACATTCCTCTTCAGGCACCAGGAGTAGTCGGCCAGAAAGTTGATATTCCAAAACACTGATATCTTGGGGAAAGCACTCACCTGTTCTTCACTGAAGTCTCCACAATTCTCTTGAAAAAAGTCCAGATGAGACTGGAGGAAGTCCATTTTCACTGACATGCGCGCGCCAAGTTGGCAGAAATTCTCCATAAACTCATCAACCACCTACTGATACTGTGAACTTCTGTGGTTGCCAAGGAAGTTTGCATTGACTGACTTGAGGGACAACCTAGCAGAGAGTTCAGCAGGATTCAGTGCATCATCAAAACTAGCGTCCTTGATGAATTCCCTTATTTGAGGACCATCAAATATACCTGCCTTAAGTTTCTCCATGCTTTTTTGTTGAAACTTCTGATGGAGGAAAGCAAATCCTCTACCTTCCCTGTCCAATGCCTTTACAAAGTTCTTCATGAGACCGAGTTTGATCGGGAGGAGTGGAAGCAATATCTTGCTCGGTTCAACCAGAGCGTGGGACAGAACGCTGTGTGACCCAGGTTTTAATCCTTATCTTGATGGCCTCTCTCGTTTGACATAATGCTGGTCATTGGCACGGCTATCCCATAAGCACAGAAATCATGAATACTTTGTGTAACCACCTTGAAGTCCTAGGATGAGTCCAACAAGTTTAAGATCTCCACAGATCAACCATTTATGTTCCTGGTAGTTCAGAACAGACAACAGACGTTCCATGCTTTTGTGGGATTCTTTCATTTCAACCGGGTGCCCAACAGGGATCGATGAAAACATTTTTCCGTTATTCAGAAGAACTGCCTTGAGACTTCTGTTAGATGAGTCAATGAAAAGTCTCCATTCCATAGCATCATACTTCAGACCAAGTAATTCAATCAGGTCAGCAATATTGTTACAGTAGACCAATGAAGATGCTTCATCAAACGTGAAGAATTTTCTAAATTCTCTCTTGCGGTCCCAAAACCAATAGAATGTTGTTCCTGGTGCCAGTAAAAGTTTCTCTTGAAGACGAGAACTCAGTAGCTGGGCAGACTCCTTGGAAAGGTTCAGGTCTCGTGTCAGGTCATTATGTTCGGCTTGGGTCAAAGGCACCGGTTGGTCGTCCTCCTCTGGCCTGTATGCACCACACTCAGCTGTATCAGTCATGTCACTAGATTCGGAATCAGAACTAGATTCCATGGTGACATTTGGCTCAGGAACAGGAAGATCAGGGTCATGGAGGACTGGCTTTATGGCAGAAGGAACATCAGGGTATTGAACATGGTTCTTGTTCTTGCGATTGATGCCTTTTAGATTTGTCAGACAAAAGTAGCAGTCGGCAACGCGATCTTTCCCTTCCTTCCACACCATTGGGACACCAAATGGCACACTCTTCCTTTGCTTGTTTCTCCAATCCCGTAAGTTCTCTACACATGTTTTGCAGCAGATATGGGGAACGAATGGCTTATCCTGGCCCCCTATTTTGACTCCAAAGCAAGCTTGATATACCTTCTTCACAAAATCCGTGATTTTTGCTTGACGGTCTGGAAGAACCACATGTCCGCAGATGTAACAGAACCTATTAGGATGGTTTTTACACTTCCGATCCATTTTTATACATATCTAGACCTGAAAAGAGAAATAGAAATAATTATTAAAGGTTACCCACGACCCGGTTTTGCAAAAACAAAGCCCATAAACGCTTGGATAATTGCGATATTTTGGAAAAATTTGCTGGAATAGAAGTAAACTATATCTTAGAAACCAGACCTGACCCAGGAAAATGAACTGTATTTTTGAATTCAGAAAGCAAAAAGGTTTCTAAATCAGTTGGAAAACCCTTGACCTTTGTAAAAAAAAAAAAAAAAAAAAAAAAAAAAAAAAAAAAAGTTTTGAAACGCAGGCCAGTGTAATGATCACAGTAGAATCACTTCATGTGTTTTAATAAAAGACAGCCTAACGAGACCGCAGTTTCCACCTTGTAATTACCTGATTTTGCGTTGCATTACTCGGATTTACCGAGTTTCTCCTAATTTTTCCCTTTTAACCAAGTCTTTTTTTTTTATTGATTTTTATACTATCTGGACAAATCCCTTGCTGGTAGAACCCTGCACGGCCTTGAATACGCATTCAATTGCTTTTACTAAGTATCCTTTATATATAATTGAAATATTAATTTGACTATTAGTAGCCTTCTATCACCGAAAATGAAAAGAGGCTGAACATACTAAGCCTTCCCGAAAAAATATCGAGTAACTGACGAGATGAAGTTAGGTGAAAGTTGTACCGCCAGCTCAGGACCCACTTCTATACGTATACGTATGAAGCGAGTCCTGCAACAGCTTTACTCCTCACGCTGGCTCTGACCTCGACGGACTTTGTTTAGCTGGGTATGTCCCCAGTGAAGGGGTGGAGGGACCTGCCCAGCATACGTACCTAGTCTAAATAAGTTTTTAAAAAACAGCATCCTTTGGCTAGCAATGATTCAACTTCAAATGAAGCCCATTTTGGGTGCGCAGATGCATCGAAATGGACTTCCCATGAAGAGCAATAATTCATATCATAATGTCAGGAACAACTATAAAAAAGAAATTAAAGATCTAATCCAACTTCCGTCAATTTATAATACCTTTTGGTAAAAAAAAAAAAAATGTCGAGATGTAAGGCCAACGTCCTTTCGATATTTTAAATTTTTTCCAATTACTTGCTGTTTCCAAATTTATATAATTTTATGTAGAATTCTCTGGCCTTTCCGTCAATGTAAATATCATGTACGTACACAGACTACGTCTGCATTTATTCTTGTATATGTGTATGTAAAGAAACACAGATTGTCGATCTCTGCGCACGGCCCTCTGTTGTCCCGACTTAGGTACTACATATCCGTCCGCACCTGTCAGTGTAGACCCCGCTTTAGGAGCAAGAGCCCGTGCTAGCATAAGGCCAACGTAATCTCAAACAACAATACCCTACTACGGGCTGCTCTAGGAGCAAGACTCCGTGCTGGCATAAGGCAACTTAATCTCAAACATCAACAGCAATACCCTTTATCTACGGGCTGTTCTTGGAGCAAGAGCCCGTGCTGGCATAAGGCCAGCTTAATCTCAAACAACAATACCCTACGGGCTGCTCTATGAGGAAGAGCCCGTATTGGAATAAGGCCAGCTTCATCTCAAACAACAAGGTAATAAAGCATTAGTACCCAGATACCTCTTATTCTCTTGTCCTCACAGAGGTTTCTAATAGTCATAAAAACGATTAAAATTAACACCTCCAAACCTCGAAAATACATCTATCAACTTAAGTTTGCCATGGCTATGGGTAATCCCCTATCTCCTGTCCTTAGCAATATTTACATGGAATTTGTTTAGATAACACTCTTACCAAGAATTTTGCACTAAAAAATTATTTGGTTTAGGTATGCGGATGATATTTTCTGTATTTGGCCAGTTCACGAAAATCTCCAGGAATTTCTGATTGAGCTCAATAATTTAGTCCCTTCTATAAAATTTATTGTAGAGAAAGAAATTGTCATCTGAATTTTCTTGATGTAACAGTCCATGGAAATGATAGAAATTTCACCTTTTCAGTCTTTCGAAAACCAACAAACATTGCCTCTTCTGTTCATTATTATTCCAATTACCATCAAAATGTTAAATTCTCTGTTTTTCCTGGGATGTTACTAAGGGCTCTGTGTGTATGTAGCCCGCGGTTTATTGACGCTGAGATTAAAACTATTTATGATATTGCCTTGAAACTTAAATACCCCAAGCACTTTTGTAGATGTAGCATGGAAAAGAGCTAGAACAAAATTTTATTTGACTAATGACAAACTTTAATTTAGTAATCATAACATTCTCAAATTACCGTATGATGAAAGGTTTTTAAAAATTCCTAGAATGCTAAAGCTTTTCAACATAAATGTTTTCAGTAATATTAATGTTAAGAGTTTAGTAATAAAAGTCCTCCTAGAGACGTTTCTGGCTGCATATTTGAAATTCCTTGTAAAAAGTGTGATAAAATTCATTACGAATCAAACAGCACCAATATTCAGTGAGAACTGGTCATATATCGAATGCATTATTCGTACATATGAGAGATTTAGATCATCCTATTAACTGGAGTCAGACAAGATCCTTTAGTGCCGTTTAGCGACACAGTTACAAGGAATAGTGGATCTTGTTTCATCAAATCAAATACTGGAACTGTTCTAGATTCGAGTCTTGGTTTGTTTAAACTCGATGCCTTCATAATCAAAAGAAGTTGTAGATAAATACAAGCAACAAAATTAATGTCTTCAGTTGTATAAATGTTTTTAGACTTTGTAAGGCAAAGCTTCCGTTTCTCTTATGATTAAGTCTGTTTTAGTTTACGACCGTGTGATCTCCGATTATCCTGGATTATATCTCTTTGATTTTTACCTTTTTGACAAAATAACATCTGGTATTCTTGATCTTTTTGTTTATCTTGTAACTTTTTTTTTTTCAACTGTATCTCATTTGTGCCTTGACAATGTCTCTTTAAAGGGTGAAGGTGCTCGGTACGAACTTCTGCCTATTATTTTTCCTGAGGTATTCACATACATACACACACACACACATTATATATATAGATTATATATAATTATATCTATATCTATATATATTACTATATATATATAGATATAGATATAGAATATAGATATATATATCTATATATATATATATATATATATATATATATATATATATATATATATATATATATATATATATATATATATATATATATATATATATATATATATGTGTGTGTGTGTGTGTGTGTGTGTGTGTGTGTGTGTGTACAGATACGGAACGCGATGGCAGCAGGAACCTGATGACTAACAAGAGAGGAAATCGTGATGTCAGACGGCAATTATGGTAATTTTTTTTTCGTGAGAATCGTAATCTTAACCGTAGAGCGTTACATACAAAGCTCATACACCCGAAATCTTATAGATCCCAAATAGTGAACTTTACAAATAAATGGTCAAAACTGTGCACGTCACTTGACACCTCAAGAACACTCGATGGGAAATTCCTGAATCACGAGAGGGTAACAGGAGAGGGCGAGTCCGGGATCCGGTGATCCAACCCAGGGCAGGATTTGTAGACAAGAGCACAGCCAGGAAAGTTGCCGCAGAGAATACCTGCTGGCCCGACAGTCTCTTTCTCTCTCGCAGAGCTTCAGTCAACGGCAGACAGTTGCGGACGCTGGATGTCGCATCACTGAAGCAAACGACTGAAACCTGGAATTACTTTTACATTAAGAAATTACTGCGTATAAAGTTTATTTACTTATCATTAGTGAATCAGGGAAAGATTCTGCTGTCGATGTATAAAAGAAATATCGGGAGGCAGAGTGAAAAGTAAGTACCAGTTCAACATTGATGAACATTTGCGCAATACTCTTTGTGAAGTGTTTATCATGGAAAACTACTATCAGTGGAATCATGAATCATAAACCCTACCTAGTACAGTGTGCGGAAAAAAGAAATAACTGGACGGTGTCGATTACAAAAAAAAAAGAAAAAAAAGGAAAAAAAACAGGGATAGTGTGATTGTGATCTTCAAAGATAAATATGCCGATAATTAGGGAAAATAAAATCTAAACATCTGAAGTTTCATAGAAATTACCATAATAGAAAAATGCAACCAACAAAGAATGAATCCAGCTCTTCAGTTTACGCGTGTTCTCCCAGGAACGTACTCCTCCCACTCATGAACCATTGTGAAGCATCAACCCACTTATTTATCTGGGGCGTAATGCCGGAAAGCTATGTCCGACCGGCGGAGGAAAAAAAATAAATAAATAAAACACACAATATTATGGTCTCGTTGTAATAAAAACGTTTTTAGCCACTCGGTATGATGGCACTACTAAACCTTCGACTACCCGCAGGGCCACCTACATAAACACGTAATATTAAAACTGTCACTCACTAAAATAATTTGTTTTTGCCTTCAACATTCTAGAATTTACGAATTTCCTTTCTTCATGACGATTTTCATCTTAGTCACAGGCGGCTGGAATCTTCAAAATGGTGAGAGAGAGAGAGAGAGAGAGAGAGAGAGAGAGAGAGAGAGAGAGAGAGAGAGAGAGAGAGAGAGAGAGACTTTACTTTTAATGGATGCGTCACCTATTTTCAACATTGCCATTAAGGTGCTTGGCAAGAAATATATTAGCTTAATACGGACACCATGCTTGGGCATGACCTTTAGCAACTGTCAGACCTAGATGGCCAGTGTTGCCAACAAACTTCTATTCCTTGACACCATCTTAGTTCACACATTTTCCGACACCACTTTTACTAAACAGGACCAAACCAGATAGTGGCTGCAGATTCATCCGGTGAACTTCTTGAGAAACGATGCTTCTCTTCGCCAATACTACTCTCTGCAAGTTATGACTGAAACGTACGAGACAGTAAAACAAGTTTTTCTCGTGACAGTAATTCAAGGTCAGTCTACACCAGGAAACATTGTGCAAACTGTTTGCAAACACTTTTTGCCGCATATTTGTTTTCCATCCAGAATGGAAAATAGTTAGTGTTTGTGTTTTTACGTATATATACACATGTACAATGAATGTGATGTTTATATATACACATGTACAATGTATGTACATATATATTATATATATGTGCATACGTGTATATACGTATGTGTATTTCTATTTTCAATTCCGCCAGAAGCAAGTTAGCTTCACGCGCTTCCTTCCCCATCTCTTCTTTCTCTTATCCCTCCTCGAGCGCATTAAAATAGCCAAGTAGATTACAGAGGCTACTGCACTGACAAGCATCCTGAAGACAACTGAGGTCTGGACAGGAAACATTGTTTGCAAACCGTGTGGACAGACCTTTAATAAAAACAAGTTTTTCTCGAAAACTTCAAACTATAACTGTCTGAAGTACAAGGGGCTCACCTGATAGATCCTACTGGAGGACCTCCGTAAATGAAGTCTCATGATCATCATTCGACCATAAGAAGAATGCTCAAAATAAGAGGGATATCATTACAGATAGATAAATAAATACATGTTGTTCAATATCATACCGTCTCTACATAATTACACACAAATTTTGGCTACACTAGATTTACATTGAAACTACAATATAATATATCTGATCGAAAAACAATCACAAAATTGAAATTAAAAAACAAATTTCACAAGCCAAGATACTTCTCCCCGAATCCCCCTTCTCCAAACATGAGCCCCAAAAGCTTGCAGCCACTCTGCGCCTAGCACAGTTCACATTGAGAAAGAGAGAGAGAGAGAGAGAGAGAGAGTAATAAATGACCCCGCTGTTTTCTCCATGAAAAACAAGAAGAACAGGCCGACTGCTTCAAGGTCGAAGGCTGAACTGTTTCAAACCGTTATGATTCTCGACCTGCGCAGGGTGAAAGTCCTGACCAACTCGGGGATGCAAAGGCAGTAAGATGTAGCAAGATATCTTTTGCTGGTGCCCGAATTACACTGAAAGAGAGACTTGATTTCCGAAACCCAAGTTAATTTCCAAGTCAACGTAAGAGGACCAAGATAACGAAAACCGCATTGGCGACATTTGTCGATACAATAGTTATGTTACGTTCGTTCGATCAGCTAAGTTGAGCACGCTGAATCTGGTTTGGATTGGAAAGGCTTATCACCAAGAGCGTCCAATAAAGGCATTCAAGACAGGCTTCTGGTAGCTGTTCATAAATTTACGAAATAATTTTTTTTCTGAAATACCTTTTAAAGTAAAATACTGACACTAGCATTTTAGATGTAATTTATTATTTCAAATTGCACACACACATTATATATATATACATTTATATATATATATATATATATATATATATATATATATATATATATATATAAATATATATATGTGTGTGTGTGTGTGTGTGTGTGTATTATATATAGATGATTCAGAGATATTGATGAGAATGACTGAAAGCCAATATTCTTGACCTGGTGAACCTGCGCCTGGCGGGGTTTGGAGGATGATTTAAATGAAAGGGAAAGTGACAATGTTGTTGGGCACTAAGTTCTCGGAATACTGAGAAAAAAAAAAAAAAAGTCTTGTGGAAGTTGTTTTCAAGTATAGTGTAGCTGGGGAAGGGGAAATTGCCAGGAAAAGTATTTTGGTTGAAGTGAGGGTTAAAATGAAGGCGGAAAGCTTTGAATGAGTGAAAACGTAACTATAAATACACTTACCAGAATGAACTTTAATCAAAGGGAAATGAGATGTCTTTGGAGAAAATTGATGTAATATAGGCCAGGGGTAAAGACGCTGATGTAAGAAGAGGAGGAAAGTAGTACTTCAACGTTGGGGCTAAGCGGGAATGGAATGGATTACATAATTTAGGTCAAAGACCAATCTCTGGTACCTATGAGGTCATTCACCGCTGAAAGGGAAATTGAGAGTAGAGAGGTTTGGAAGGTGTAACAGAGGAAAAGCTCGCAGATGCGCTATGCGACAGTAATTGTTAGGAGATGATGGATAACAAGACAGAAGAAAGAGAATCTGAATAGACGTACAGTGCAGTGAAAGGAATGAACGAGGTTGCAGCCAGGGGCCGAAGCGACGCTGCAAAGAACCTTAAGTAATTCCTACAGTGCACCACGTGAGGTTCACTGACAGTACTACCTTTATGGGGAGGGGGGGAGGGGAGAAGGTGTTACACGGGTAACAGCGAAATTGTGTGTGTATAAGAGAGAAGGAATGAGGATCTGACACAGTAAGAGTGGGAGGCGGGAATGAGAGGTATATATTATTGAAATAAAAGGATTATTTGCAATGCAATTACATGAAAGAAGTAAAGATCAGAAGATCATGCAATGAAGTATATGAGAGGATGGATAGGGATAATAAATTGGTCTACATAAAAATATAAACAGAGAAGGTGAACGGAAAAAACCTTATCTTAGAATAAAAGATAATGTCTGAAGTTGATGGACTCTTGGGTCAAAGATTTGTAAAATGTGGAAGGTGGAAAAATGGAGTCGGTTAATGCAAGGGTGAGAATACTTGTGGAAGAGCTGTTGCAGAAGGAAGGCAATTAAAAAGCTGAAGAATAAATAGACAGACATCAGGAGTGAATATGACTGCAAGTGATATGCTGCAGTGTGTTGACAGTGAGACAGTTGCTTACCAGTGTTTTGTATGGCAAGTTTGGATGAAGGAAAAGGTTATGAAAGAATGGGTAGAAGGGATAGGTAATTGTTCTAGAGAATTAAATTAAGGTTGATAAAAGCCACCCTAAGAATCAAAGGGGCATGTCATTATTCAAAAGTACCAGAGAAGGTATATAATAGGATTCTGACTGAAAAAGTAACGCACACTGAAGAGGGGAAGGGGGAGAGGGGACAGTGCGAGTTTAAACTAGATGTGTGAATCAAATGTTTATGAAGGAACAGTTCTATGACAAGTTTGCAAGTGAATGGAAAATGCTGTACATGTTAAAAATGATGGAGGCAATATGAAGGTTGTATATATGGTAGATTAAATAAGATATTAGAGTGATTACAAGATTTTATGATAAAGGCAAAGCTCATGTTCAAATACGTAGAGAGGAGAGTATCTGGCTTCATTGGCAAGTGTTTCTCAGACTAGGGCGTGTCATTGTTTCAGTGGTCATTTAATACATTTCTGGATGGACTGATGTGAAGTCACAGAACAAAATTACTAAGATATAACGTTGTAGGATAAGAAAGTGTGGTTAATAGAGCGCAGAATGGAAGATGTTTGCAAGTGATAAAGCACTGTCTAGGGATGGTGAAGAGTAATTGCAGAACTGCAAGTTTGAAAGTGCTTGCGTGAGAAAGAATTCGAGAGCAAACGTAAACAACAGTAAGGAGGAAATGGGAACTAGGAAGATAGATGGCGGAATTAATGTTACTTTAGACTATATGGTGGAAGAATGGAAGTGGTTGATTTGTGTAGGTATTCGGGAATAAACATGACCAAGGATAGTTGAGTGGTTGCAAGCGAGTTCAAAAATAACTGAAGCAAAGAAGGCAGAAGGGTGCATAAACTTGGACTGCTTATGAAAGCCGAGGTGGTAATGCATAAATGGATTGTTAAGCCAATTTTCCTTCATGCAATCCAGGTCTGGATACTGAATGCCAATGAGAGAAAACAAATAAAGGGTAAAGCTACTGAGATTAACAGTAAGGGCCATGGCTTGTATATATATGATTATATGAGTGTGTTTGATTTTGTGTACATATGCACAGGCGTGCCTGTAATGAACTAACCAACATCCGTTCTTTTCTTCCAGGATCTAAATAACTAAATAACATGAAAACCTTGGAATATGAAGCAGTGGTTAACAAGAGGGATGGTTTAATCACGCGTATCTACTAAAGCTTTTTCTACACTTCATGACGAAGTTGTTTTTAGGTAAAACGAGGAGGCGCGACACTCACCAGAGATCTCGAAAACTCAAGTCCAGGATAATCCGTAAAAATAAATTTTGTCGACAACATGGAGTCGTATGTCTTCAAGTCTGCAGCATACCTCTCGACAGCTCTTGCCTTCGTCCTTTTGGCAACTGTCGAAGCCGTTCCTCTGGAAAAAGCAAATTTGTGCTATTTCATCACCTGCAGGGAAAACTGCGATCCGGACAAACCCGAAAAGTATCAACCACAACGATGCGAGAGGTGCACCTGCCTGGACCACGGTAAGAGTCAGTCTGACTTACTTTGTCAATACTTTTTCACTTGCCATTTCTTCATTTTCATGTAGTCTTCTTATCAGAGCATTAACATTACATGATTATCAAGGGCCAGAGCTATTACTTGCCAAGGTTGTCAAGAACTAATAATGAATTACGTAGCTCACTATAATAGCAATTTTATCTACCGATCTATCCCTACCTATAAAATATATCTACATTCCATATGACTCAGCGACAGATGAAAATCGTAAAGGGTAATGTTATTTTACACATCAGTCTTGTACATAACACAGGATGCACATTTTTCATTATCTTCCAATGACAAAATATGGAAATTCTTGGGATAAATACACAAAGTAGTACTGACTGACTTACCCCTCCAATTATTCATTTTTGTCATTCTCCCTTTTCATTATCTTTTTTCCGCATGCCGGCATTCTATATAATTTACTTATGTTGTGTTCCATTATGTTCGCTTGGTTCTAAAAAATATAGATAATCCAACGTTTTAAGGGAAAGCTCATTGTGATATACTATGTGTGTGTTTTTTTTTCATACAAACACACACACACACACACCTCTCTCAAATTCTGAGATAGCACTTAATAACAGACAATTAAGGTTGGGGTGGGCGCTCGATCTCACAAAGAAGCGACAGGTGACTCACGCCGGTAGTTTCGCCTTCCTGCTGTTCTCTGCGACAAGAAGTACGAGAATTTCCGGTTTACCATAGTTTTTACGCTACGAATGACTGCAGTTATAATAAAAGCTTAACGTGGCTTGTTTTTTATGGTATTGAAAAAGCGACAATGGCTCTTTTTTATGTTACTTAAAAAGAGAGATGGGACGTTAAAAGATGTTTGAGTATAAAAGTTAAAACAACGAGGTTTGGCTTTCTTCACTTCTCTAATCCCTCTCCCTCTGTTTGCCAGGTAACTTGGGTTCCCGTCGAACTTTTCGGCAGAAAATTGTTGCTAAACATTTTGC
>NC_087200.1:137963176-138008176 GCF_015104395.2 Macrobrachium nipponense | reverse complement strand
CCCAGAGATTAATACAACACAAACAGTCAGTTTAGGTATGGACAACAGAACTCGGCTATTTTCAACCATATAAATGAACTAACCATAGAATAAACTGGAATATGTTCACGTGTAATTTATAGCAGCAAACTGCCGGTACAAGAGTCAAATGATGGAATCGGCCTTAAAAAATAAAGAGAAGCAGGTAATGAACATCTCAAAAGGAATTGGACATCGGACATCGTCGACGCAGTGTTCATTCAACCAACGCTTAAGAAGATTAAAGGAAGATTATCAGCGGGGGTGACCTAAATTGGCTTACTTGTGGACGAATCTCTTGGTATAAATACCACCTTTTCTGTAAACTTTTCTCATTCATATACCTGAAGAGAGAGACAGCAGTCTCTGAAATATAGTATTTTCTCTCTACATTTTGGTGTTTTTATGGGCTCCTTTTATTAGATGGAATTCTGTTGTTAACAGAACACTTTTACCAGTCATATAGATATATATATATATATATATATATATATATATATATATATATATCTATATATATATATATATATATATTATATATGTATCTATATATATATATATATATATATATATATATATATATATATACATACATACAGTAAATAACACAAAAAAAGTAAATAAAAAATGCAGAAGTTCAGTGGCTTGTGATAATCACAAGAAAGGTCCTAAAAGAGATTTAATTAGACGTATATGAAAAACAGAGACCTGGAAGAATGGAAATATTTTCGAAGGAGTGCCCAGGCAACAGGGAACCCCCAGAAGTATACTGCTCCCATGAGACATTAACAAATGCCAAGGTGGGTAAACCTCCGCACCGATTAAAAGGGGTAAATGGAAGGGTAGGCCTTTAGAAGATCGAGAGAAGTACATTTGGCAACGTAGGGGACAACGCCCAAATCGCCAAGAAGGAGCCGATAGGGTATAAAAAACTGCATTTCAAAACGATAACATATATATCTGTGGTCAGTATTTGTCCCGAATCTCATCTCCACATTTGAAGTTTCGAAATTTCTGCCATTCACTCAATGTTTGGTATACTGTCAATCTGTTTATAAACTTCGCTTCATTTGAATTGCATTTTTTCGTTGCTTGACTGTCAACAGAACTACCACGAACTCTACCATCGTTTTTTTAATTTGCATTCCTTCTCAAGATGCCCATGACTCTGATTTTGCCTGGATCGTATGTTCTACGTTCCTCAGCGCAATAGACTAACTTTCTCACCAAAACCACGAAAAGCTTTACGAATTTCGGGATCACATTCCAGATGTGGGTAGTCCTATCTGCAGCAGATTTCTCAAATAAGCTTATCTTCTTTACTTCTAAGATTAACGGTAGCTAATAGTTTTGTCGACCAATAAACTAACCACATCATCTTCCTCGATACAAATATTGCACATCATCATTTCTTAGTTTAGTTTTTCGATCTGCTTTTATCGACTGATTGATTATGAAATTTAGGTCTTGAAGATCAAGCACCGGAACCCAAAGAAGGATTTTTCCTTGTGCTTTTCAGCCACATGGTGTATCTCAGACCTAGCTCGTGTCTCCTTAGGTCAATTGGTTGATGATGTGAGTCTACATAAATACTTTCAATGGGTGAAGTTCTAAAAGCTCCAGTGCAGATCTTTAGCACCATATTATGTGCAATGTATAATTCTTTACGTTTAGTCTTTGAAGCGGGTGAATATACTTGGCAGCCGTATTCTAGCTTAGTTAAACATACTGCATTGTAAAGCCTTAACAACGATTTCTTATCAGCACCTCAATTAAAATTAGATACTACTTTTAAAATATTTAGTGATCTCTTCACTTTCACTTGTAATTGGTCAATGTGATTATTCAAAGTGAGCTTTTCATCAAAGACCATTCCTAAACATTTTGCTTCAGTGGAGTTAGGTAAAATAGTTCCATTTAAGGTAAGAGTTGGAATGGTTTCCTTGGTCCGGTGCCTGCAGAGCCAAACAGCGACAGTTTTTGATTCGGAAAATCGAAATCCTTGCTCATTAGCCCACTTGCTTACTTTATTGATGGCTCTTTGCATGAACCTGCTAGTAGAAACTGAATCATGTCCGGTGCAGTACAGAGCCAGATCATCTACAAATAGAGCCTTTTACTGGTGATGGCATATTTTCTAATGAATCATTAATGGAAATAGCAAAGAGGGTGACACTAAGGACACTACCCTGAGGAACTCCCTCTTCTTGTAAGAAAGATCGTGATACATAATTTCCAACTCTTACCTTAATATACCTTTCTGATAAAAACGAATTTACATGTCTGATCATTTTTCCTTTCATGCCCATGTGGTGTCATATGACTTTTCCAAATCAAAGAAAACTCCTATTGTTTGGCTCTGTTGTATTTATTGTTGTATTTAGTTTGAGAGCCTGAGCAAGGGATCCAAAGTAGATCTACTTTTCCTAAAGCCAAACTGGAATGAAGAAGGCCTACTTAATTGTTATACAAGTCTAGTGTTAATCATCTTTTCCTTCAGCTTACAAACACAAATGGTGAGAGCTGTTGGCCAGTAGCTACTGGGTAAAGAAGGATCCTTGTTTGGGTTCTTCATAGGGATGATTAATGATAATTTCCAGCTCTTAGGAATAATACCAGTTTCCCTTTCCCAGATTTCATGTATTATGTCTAGGAGAAATTTCTTTGACTTTCTGGGAGATGTTTCAGCATTTCATAACGTATTTTATCTTCACCAGGGGCTGATGCTTTGGTATTCTGCATGGCATCCTTGAGTTCCTGCAGTGTAAATTTTGCATTATATGGGTCAAAATTATTTTCACTTCAATCAAGAGAAATCTGTGCATTTCTAATGTCTTGGAATTCTCGTGAATAGTTCTCACCACTCGATATTCTCGAGAAATGTTTTCCTAAGTTTTCTGCAACTATCTGGTTGGGTAATTAGGTCACCGTTTATCTTAGGGCAGACCAAGGTTCAGGGACAAACTTGCCATTTGGTTTTTTAATTTTCTTCCAAATCGTTTTGGATGGTGTTTTTGAGCTAATGCCGTTTATGTAGCACATCCACGGCTCTCTTTTTGCCTTTTTAAAATATTAATTTTGCTTGGCCACAGCACGTTGGTAAATAACTTTGGCTTGTGCAGTTCTACTCCTCTTATACTCTTTATAAGAGTGATCTTTATCATACTACAGCAGGTTTTGTTCCACCAAGGAACTGCTGGTCTAAAGGGCTTCCCTTTTGTTGTGGGAATAGAGACAACTGCTCTGTTGATGGTAGTGTCATTGAAAAATTATATGCCTCTAAAATGGATGGAAATGATTTTACATTCTTCTCCATGAGAGCAGACTCACTGAATTTCTTCCAGTTTGCTTCATCTATATATTTACGTTTCGTTTTTACGAAGTATTATAATCTTTATAAACAAGACAAGATTCACAGTTCAAGATGAAGGAAAATACAGGAAACATCTTTCCTTTATTTACGATTTTTCAAACATCCATAAAAATCGCATAACTCATTGTTACTTTTTTGTAAAGATTTTCTAAAGAGCATATTTTTCTCTTTCATAAATAAACTTTTATCAGCAAGGTAACACTCAATATGAAAGTGCTTATTTTTATCATTTTTGTTAATAGGTAAGGGCAGCAAAATCCTCGGAGCACTCACCGATATTATTATATTAATATTATATATGAGAGATTTTTATAGGACAGAGAAAGTATGCAAAAAAAAAGTGGAATTTACTGAATGTGTATCAAACAACAAGTATCAAACAACAATTAAACATTAGAAAACGTATGAATATATATGGCACAACAGGACACAGCTAGGTTTACCTTGTGAGATAATATATTACTGAATACATCACTAAATGGCAGTTAAAATAGCCAAATAAACGGTACAACAGCGAGAAACAATCTGTAGAGTAGTACCAGTCAGACTAGAAGTAGGACATTAGAATTGAGGAATTCCCTACATATAAACATTAAAATCCCCAAGGTATTGCTATTCAGATTCCAAAAATAAAGCATCGATAGAACAGTTAACAAACTGGCCGAACTTTAAAAACCGGAAGTCAGCCAGAACCATGGAACACCCAGACTGGTTGTAACACAAACATGACAGTCATAGGGGAAGATCACGTGCTAAGATGGAGACACCATTGTTCTCGTATCGGAAAAAAGAATAGTGTTTCGAAGATTAAGCAGAATGGACAATGGAACGGTCAGCAGAACAGTGAATAAACAAGTAAAAAATGCGCCGAAGTTTATTCGACGCAATGTAGTTTTCTGTACATCGCACTATAATCCAGAATGAGCCGTGGCCCATGAAGCGTTCAGCCACGGCCCGGTGGCGACCTGTCCCATAGCGTTGCCAGACACAAGGTTATGGTTTACCTTAACCTTGAATAAACACTACTGAGGCTAGAGGGTTGCAACTTATGTTTGATGATAGGAGGGTGGATGATCAGCATACCAATCTGCAGCCCTCTAGCCTCATTCTAAAGAAAACTAAAACGACAGTGTATGCAATCTGAATTCTTATTAAAGAAAAGGGTATTACCCCTAGAAAATGCTTAATTATCTAATATACTTCTACACAGAACAAATGCTAAATTTGCTTCATCCATCTTATTTTTATCAAGAAACAACAAAACCACCGATGGTTAGGTTTGATTTACAGAGGTTGATTTTCATCGATGGTCTGTGACCCATGAACTGAAAATGGAATGGAATGTAAAATAACTATGAGCCAAGCGCAGCGCCTCCGAGACCTATGAGGTCATTCGCCGTTAAAAGGGAAATTGTGAGGAAAAAAGGTTTTTCCTGTGTAACTGGAGGAAATCTTTGCAGTTGCACCATAAAACAACCGTTAGGGGAGCGTGGAAAGTAAGATGGAAGCAAAAGAATAAGGACGAAGAGATGGGCGCCTGGACGTAGGGGCAAGGGAGGGGAGGGGGGCACTTCCCCCCAACCCCACTAGATCCTGTGACCACAGGTGGTTACACTTCCTTTTCAAATGAACAGTGACACAACTTGAATAAAATGTATTACATCTAACTACATCACTTTGTTTTCCTTCTATTCTACAGCACATTCTTTCATTTTAAGTAAATCAACAGTAGTCTTATTATATTGTAATAATTGCGTTATTCTTTCAAGAAATGTTTGATTTCAGTATAACAGTACTTAATGGAACTACCGAAAAAAAGGTCAATGTCACTTTCTGTATTTTTTATTGCATCTTGCTTCACTTGAATTATTGGCATCGCAATATTGTTTTGTTTTTGTTTGTTTGTTTGTATGGTGCTTTTACGTTGCATGGAACCAGTGGTTATTCAGCAACGGGACCAACGGCTTTACGTGACTTCCGAACCACGTCGAGAGTGAACTTCTATCACCAGAAATTCACATCTCTCGCTCCTCAAAGGAATGGCCGAGAATCGAACCCGCGACCACCGAGGTGGGACGCCAACACCATACCAACCACGCCGCTGAGGCGCTCTCTCTCTCTCTCTCTCTCTCTCTCTCTCTCTCTCTATATATATATATATATATATATATATATATATATATATATATATATATATATATATAATACATATATTATATATATATATATATATATATAATATATATATATATATATATATATCATATACATGTCTGTGCGTGGGTGTAATTTGTCCCCCTCGGAAAATATGCTACGGTCGCCCATGGACGAAAGGGGGTTCCTGGAAAGACCTTAAGTAGCTACATTCCACCGTGTGAGTGCACTGGTGGCACCACTTCCCTACGGATTATGGACTGAAAACCATGTAATTTAACGAGAAAAAACAATCGTATAGTTTTTATAATTTGCTTTGAAATTTGCAACTACTATAAAGCATGGTAACGCTGTTTTCTATTCAATATAAACCCGACTGTCTTTATAAGACTATTGCACGATACAGTAATCTAATGAATCTAGTTTTCAGAGTAAACTATTGGGATTACCTGTTAATTGATTAGTACCTTTAAACGCAAGCAATTTGTAATCCCATAAAATTCCGGGAAATTTGACAGTTATCTGGTGTTGCAATACCAAGCTTTATAATTCAATCTTGGTTATTATCTTTATTTTAAAAATAAACTTAACGCATTATCATTTAATCTTATTTATCATCTTGCTGTAAATTATAATGCTCTTAAATACACAGGGAAATAAAAGCGAAAACTGGACGAAAGGCCTGAGTCCCATTGCGTTATTCGTGAAAACGGCCCATTTGATTTTATTTGATTTATACAGATTTTTGGCATTATGCCAAGCCCTGGGGCAACTAAGGTCATTCAACGCTGAAACGGAAATTGACAATAAGCGGTTTGAAAGGTGTTATAGGAGGAAAGCCTCGCAGTTGCACTATGAAACAATTGTTAGGAGAGGGTGGACAGTAAGATGGAAGAAAGAGAATATGAACGGAGGTACAGTAGAAGGAATAAAAGTAGTTGCAGCTAGGGGCCGAATGGACGCTGCAAAGAGCCTTAAGTAATGCCTACATTGTACCGAATGAGGTGCACTGACGGCACTACACCCCTACGGATCATTGACCAAGTAAAATTCCTGTTAAGTAAACACAATGGCGTTTTAGCCAGAGAAATTTTTTTTTTCCGGTAACTCTGTTACAGGTGATTCTGGTCGT
This sequence comes from Macrobrachium nipponense, assembly GCF_015104395.2. Lineage (NCBI taxonomy): Eukaryota > Metazoa > Arthropoda > Malacostraca > Decapoda > Palaemonidae > Macrobrachium > Macrobrachium nipponense. Next base: position 138,001,499 of record NC_087200.1, on the reverse strand, counting down.
TACCTATTACGTAGGCCTGCGCAAACCACTTTTGTGATTTGCAACGCCCATTCCTGTCCTCAACCCCATAACTCAGCAAACTAGGCCTGTGGACTCCAGGTCACTTCCCACCCCAAGAAAAACTGCGAAAACTTGTCAAAGCACAAGCAAATACACAAGAAAAATCACGATTCTACAGGTATATTCCTTAACTGTCCTTGCCTACGACAAAACCCCTTGAAACCCCAAGATCTATCTTGATAGGGCAGTTACATATTTACATAAGCAATGATACATATTAGTTATTTTAATTCATCATAAATACGCCTCACTTAAAAAGAACATGCAATGGCACGTAATGTGAGAACCATATCTTACGAGGTATTATTTTTAAAAAATACATATTCCATTATTAATAAATCAAGAATTCGCGTTGATTTACAAACGAAACTTGCCAGAATTCAACACCCGAAGATAAACACTAACGGAATCATTCTAGTGACAATTGTCCTTCACAACACTTTTCAACGTGATCTTGCTTCAGTTTTAACCTTAATTTCATTCCATTAAGTTCACTTGTGCCTTTACGAAATACGATTCATGATCATAAACAATTCCAAAATAAAAAATATGCTCATAACTGAATGAATACACAATCGAAGGAATAGGTAGTACAGTTGGCCTATGTCAAACAGCTTTGGCTTCTTACATTTTGTAAATTTTTAATAATTTTACCAACCGAACATTAACCTCTTACCATTTATGAAATTATCAAATTCTTACGTATGTACTCTTGACAGTTCGATGTTGACTGGGTGTGCTGGTTTTAGGCTAGAACTAGGCTATAGGATACCTATGCCTGATCTGGTCTTCACTTCTTAGCCTCCCTTGTTATCTCAGGCCTTATGCACGATTTTTTCGTCCATTCTTGTAAACGGGACGTCTGATTATCACAAAACACACAGTAGGTATAGTTAGTAAGGAGTACCTGGTGACACATTGATAGGTCACGCTAATCGCAATCAGCCACCAGTATGTGACTGATAACCTCTTGACACTTGACAGGTAGCGCGGCCCAACTGACAGACTCAGACAGAGTCGGAAAGTCCGAGAACCGAGACCGAGACTGACGACTCCTTCCCACCCAGCTCACTCGTTTCAGTCGGTTCCAAAAATTTTTAGTTACTTTTGTAATTTTTTTTCTTAAAGATTAATACCTAAAATGATATCTGACAGGAAAAAAATTCTTTTAAATTAGCAGACTGATAGTAACCAACAAACGCTGCATTTTAGATAGTCAGCCTTGTATAGCGTCTCACTTTCTGAACATTAAGGTCCTTCCCAACACCTATCGAGTTGACTGAATGAGGGTGATATTGTATTATACTACTGTGCTTGTGTATCTGTTAACTCAGTCTGTCAATTTGCTTGTGCTGTTTTCTTACTACAACACTATTAATTTATTTGCTGACGATAAATAAACTACAGGAACAAACAATTCAAATGGAACAACTGATATATTAATTGACACAGGTTATCAAGAAATCACATGACGACAATAACTGTTCATTCCTGGTTAGTTGTAGCTTAAAAACGGCCTCCTGTTTCCAGAGCAATTGAAAAAGGCAGGTTGAAATTCAGGTTCTAAAAGCAGTGTCACTGGACTTTTCTGTTTTTAATTTCTTTGGAAACTGTTATAAGTCAGACCCACAAGTCTGTACATTTGTTTTAACTGTGTCTCCAAATCTTAGTTAACACGGATTACTTACCTATCCAGTAATATATCAAAAGTACTACAGGTCATCTCGTTAGCATAAACAAATTGGAGACTATAACTGAATATGGAGATTAGGCCAAAGGCCAAGCACTGGAACCTATGAGGTCATTCAGCGCTGGAAAGGAAATTGAAAGTACATAGGTCTGAAAAGTCTACCTAACAAGAAGAAAACCTGACAGCTGCACTATGAAATAACTGTTAGGAGAGGGTGGATAGCAAGATGGAAGCTAATATGTTTGTTTGTATGGTATTTTTACGTTGCATGGAACCAGTGGTTATTCAGTAACGGGACCAACGACTTTACGTGACTTCCAACCCCGTCAAGAGTGAACTTCTATCACCAGAAATACACATCTCTAACACCTTAATGGAATGCCTGAGAATTGAACTCGCAGCTACTGAGGTGGCAAGTCAAGACCTTACCGATCACGACACTGAGGAGCTGGAAGATAATATGAATGGAGGTACAGTAAAAAGAATGAAAGTGATTGCTGCTCGGGGCCGAAGGGACGTTGCAAATAACCTTTAGTAATGACTACTGTGCACCTCTGAGGTGCACTGACGGCACTAACCCCCTTTGGGGTATTTGGAGGTTATAAGTAATTTTATTTTATATCTCCACAGGTCTTGGTCGTTTAGATCCAAATTCTCTGTCCATCCCAGAAAGTGAGTATAATTTTCCCACCTATAAGTAATTTTCTAGAATTTCTTAATTGTCCACAGTTCTTACTGGTAGATGTGTAAATAAATGTTTTTCAACAATAGAGTTTTGAGAGCAAAAGTAAACAAACAAAAGTTTCAGATATCTTATCACCATGGGTGCCCGCATGTAGGTGCAAGTATACTTGGCCCCACCCCCAGAAATTCTGGGATAAATGTGTAATATTATATATATATATATATATATATATATATATATATATATAATATATATATATACATACATATATATACAGTCAACTCTCACTTAATGCGTGTTTAATTAACGCGTTTTCGTTTTAACGGGAGCTAGAAAATATCTTAAAATGTTTATAAAATGCAAAAATTTTGATTTAACGCGAATTGGCGCCCGAGTGTTTTCAAATCACCTGCGCATCAGCGCTGCAGACGACGGCCCTCGACATAAACAAAGACATAGCACAGTATGTAGTATTTATTAATAAAGCAAAAAACTTTGTTTATTTATTAATAAAGCAAGCGATTTTGTTTATTTAGTATAAAGCAAAAAATAAAAAATTGGATACAAAACAAGAATCAGCTTCGTTCCGACATCGGCATTTTTGAGTGATGTCAGGTTGCTGATGTCTACGTATACTTACACACGTAACGAATAGGCATCTTTCCATGGATCTTTTAAAAAGTTATACATTACTTCATTGTATCCAATGATACTGTAGTACTCTCATATTATTGTGTAATACAATAAAACCTAGCAGTCAATGTTTTGGTTTGGAAATCAGCTGATGGTGAATACGAGTTTATTTCACCCACCGTACTTAACTCAGTCCTGTGCGAAGTTCCTTGCTTCTATTAGCATAAATGAATATCTACATACTTTACTTAAATGAAACAAGTTAATTTTACGTTATACTACCAATTTTTTAGTCGAAATATGGCTTAAATAATTCTCGCTGTGGATTATTTTTTCGTTAACAGATTGCGTTGGTAGCATGCTTATTGCGTAAAAAAGAAAAAAAAAAAAAAAGACGTGATCTCGTTCGCTATTTTTACTTGATTTCATCGTAATACGAGCTTTACGTTATTTATCTTTAATTGGCGTGAAAACAACAGAAAACCAGGGGCATCATTTGTTAGGGGGAGGGGGGACGGTTCAACTGCTGCCCCCAAGACTCAATTTGCCCCCCCCCATAAGCCTCAACTTGCCTCTCTCACCCCCAAGCCCCAAGAAGTAACAGCATGTTTTCTTTTTAAATGCACAATAATAAACATATAACATTTCTCTATATATTACGTTTCTTGATGCTTGTCTGTCTACTAGCTACCAGTGATGGTGAGATAAATAAACAGTAGTAGGAGTATATAATTTTTTCTGAAATTCCTTGCTCATGTGGCTTCAAAAATATATAAAGTAGCTAAAAAAAAATAAAAAACAGCTGATTAGGCTCACTTCGCTCGCAAAGCCGTCTTTGCCCCCCCCTCCCCCCCTCCCCCCCCCCCAACAAAAATCTGAAATGGACCCCTGTTCAACAGCTTTCTCAGCTTCAGCTACTACTTGATTTAAATTTAACATCATATTTCCTTGCTGATCTTTGATCTATAGCAAATCAAATTATTACGTAAAAATATATCAGTCCTATTCTACATAACGTCATTTATAACATAACTACGGTAACTGTTTACTATTATAACGATGGTCGAAATATAAGCCAAACGGTTGTATTTAGCAAAAAAGTACAGAGGTCCACATGTCCAGGAACGTAACACCCTTTATTCCTGTTATTTCATATGGGAAAAATATGTTTAAATAAAGCATTTTTAATTAACCCTCCCGTTCATTGCGAGGTGACTGTATATATATATATATATATATATATATATATTGCCCCCTTGTAAAATATGCTGCGGGCTCTCATTTTGATGAGAAATGGAACTTGAATTAAATTATAAGTGTAAACAGCTCAATAATTTATTTCTTTTGCCTCTCCCATTTCCAAAGGAATAGCAGCCATGGAGTCTTCTATATCAGAGCTAAAAGCAACGACCGGAGTACAACTTTGTGTGGTATTACTCATGCTACTTGTAATGGTTGTGTTATTCGTCCAAGGTGCTGACAATTTCCCAAAGCTTGATCTACCAGTTTTCTTTTGCAAGAAGAAAATGATGAAAGCTTCTAAAGATAACCCACCAACAAAAAACAGTATTAGTGTTGCTGACACCTTGACAATCAGCAGGATAGTCGATAAGCAGGTATAATTGTCTAAATGTCGTTTAAAAGTCTATATAAAAATGTTTGCAGAACATACTGCCTGGCTGGAAAACAAATTAGTATTCTGTACACACACACACACACACATATATATATACTTCCTACATTAGTTAACAGTAACCTTTTTACACTTTTCAGAGTGAAAGCAACCTTCAATTAAGAACATCATCCATGACACACTCAGCGCTAAGTGATTCTAGCCTACAAGTCCGGCCTCCTCACTGCAGACTGAGACAACCGTCCGAATCATCTTGTCCCGAAGAAGGAAGTGATATTGGACCTCAAGGATATGACAACCTCGGTCTTTCAACTTCCACCATTGACATTACAGCCACCAATAATGACGCAAATACCTCGACAGATACACTAGGGGCTGGAATCTCCACAAACACTCTACACACCACACTGCCTTCGGAGGACTACCAAGCTTCAGATGAGCATACCAACACGAGAATGTGATATATGTACAACCTTTACATCTACGATTCAGATATTATGTTCCCTGAAAGGAATATTTTCTTACTGAATAAAAAACAATATTTCAAACAACAAAATTTCCATATTGTGTGATCCCAATATGCTTTGAAAAAAAGTTAGTTTAAGTTGCACATATAACTCCATAAAAACCTGATATAGTTGAACACATACCATACTGTATTTTACAATGCACTGAGCAGGTATATGCTATTAGAAAACTTGAACCTTCAAACTAGGAACTATTCTATGATATGGATGATGTCTTTAATTTTTGTCAAAATTTCAATTATGATATTTTAACTTTAAAAGTAGAGAGATCTCATGGAATAATGGCTGTCTTTTTTATTTATCTAAACCAAGACTGCAGTACACCAAATAATTGCAAGCAAACCTTAAAGTACTGTAACACAAGATGATCGACTGATACTCAGCAGAAGCAATTAAAATACTGAACCTTGTTCTGAATACAGTACGTATATCTTTCACGTAGCAGATGTCCGGCTGGTTTTCCCATGTATGGGAACAGCAAAGGGGAACCTGCCCTTCTTCTGAACAGGTCAGTCATAAAATCATAAGGGTACCACTAAGTTACGAATAGCACATTGTTGTTTACAGGCTGTAAGAGGTTTTGTAAGGAAGTCCTCCAACTTCCATTTACAAGACAAACTGGTTGTGTCACAAGGAACCTCATGCAAATGCTTGGTTTTTCAAGGATTACTGTACCTTGGAGGATACACAACTTTGGCTCCTACTCCAATATTAACAAAGTCAGTGAAATTCACAAGTTCTTCAGAGAAGTCTAGCTCCAGCTCCTTTGTGCACTAACAGAATAGGGAGACTTCATCTGCTAGTGAGCTTAGCTTAGTCTGTGAGTCCACTCTAGACCTTTCTTTCCATCTTTAACTCTTCAGATGGAATCCTTTATGGACAGAGTAAACAGACTATAAACCCAAGAGGGATTTTACGGGAAATCTGCCGGCAAAGCAAGACAAGATATAGGAAGGTGACAATTAATTAAATATTAGGGGCTAGAAAATAAAACCAATACACCTGAATTCAGGAGGCGTCAGCAAAAAAAAAAAAAAAATGAATTTGCTCCCTGCTTAAACATTTGGAGATCAGAAGACTCCACAACAGCACTTAAAAAAACTATTCCACATTTTAGCTGTGGCCAAGGTAAAACTCATTGTAAGCTGAATATTTATAGGTCTGATAATAGAAAACTATATACACTGTACTGTTTGCAGCAGCACCCTGCCTAGTGTGGTGAGCTAAAATAGGTCAGGTAAAGACGAGAGCAGAGGGTGTTTGTCATTGTAGCACATTTAACGCAACAACATAATGAACTCACTTTGAGTCTATGGCACAAGACAACATTAAGAGTTGGCAAATATACTTGACTGATGACAAAACTTCATCCAAGAATGGGGTGGAGGTGAGGTGGGATCACACTGGAGAACAGTACTCCAAACATGGAAGAATACATTTAAAATGCTTAGACATGATAGCTTACTACTGAAACATCTGAAAATATTTCTGCAAGATGCCAACTTTTTAAATAAACAGGAAGCAATGTTATCAAAAGTTATGCCTAAAATCTTAAAGTTAGTCACTGACATTTAAAACTGTACCATTTAGATGTGAGTAAGAATGCAAAGGCCAGTGTTCTGGATAGATCATACTCTTTGTTTCAGAATATGTACTAGATTTCCATTCAAGGATTCTGCAAACACAGACCTAAGGTATGTAGACTGCAACAACTAGACAACTATGCAATCAATTGGTTCTCCAGACCTTGCCACATGTCACCTGTATAGATAATAAAATAGCAACATCCAAGAACACTAACTTGAGAAACACTTGAAATGACTTACTAAACCTGCCGAATTGGCCACCAACCATGCATGCATCTGTACCATTATTAAGAACACTCAGCAAAATGGTAGACATTGACAAGGAGTGCATTACAAGACCCATGGCCTTCAAGAAACCTTTAAAGATGCTAGGGGAGCAGTTTCTCAAAAACCTTAGATTACATGGGTAATTGAAATCTGCCTATATTCTTAGGAGCAAGAGGACAGACTTGGTCCCTGAGTTAAAGTAACAGTGTTTCCCTTCCTCCAAACAGAAGGAAAACTTGTAAGTCCAACTAACTTTTGGAAAATAGTAGTCATCTTATACTTTTTAACCCTTTACCACAAGATCCATTCAAAGGGAAGGGATTGTGCTAACATAAGGCCAGTTTAATCTATAGTCAACCATCATGCTGTGATGACTTACAGTACTTTAGTGTCAGTTTTCCAGGTTCCTAACTAAGACCGAGACTCCCCTGAAGTAACAACAATTAATTTAGTAGAATTTCTATGGTAGTAGTTTTCAAATCATCTTTTAGCAACTAGCTTGCCCCTAGCTAGAATATACAAGCTCCCAGAGCATTTCCTACGATAAAATATATAAGCATGCAGAAGCCAGGTACTATGTCGTACCTCTAAGTAAATGGGGATACAATTCACAATGAAGTAAATTCCTCTTGTAGTTTAAAATATATATTTCTTGTATAGGATTAAAGCTTTCGACCATCAACTGTGGTCTTGTTCACTAAAGTGTGATATGTCACCTCAAGGAACTAACAAGTAAGAGCACAAACATTTGAAAAAACAACGGTAAGGTAACAAGCTAGTTCATATTATGAATGATCAGGCGGTTGAGCCCTCGTTCTTTCCAGAATTCGTCTTGATCTTCGTGGGGGAATGTTTCTATTGTCAACTGCTTGTTCTATGGTGGTTTGTTGGAGAAATGACCTGAGTGGAGTAAACAGGAGAGGAAGCAGCATCGTTATTGGCACATATATTTCTAAAGTTTGAAATTTTCCCTTTCCTACATATCTCTTCACAAATAGCTGTATTTTCTGTAATGCCAGTATTTCCTGCAAAGGTCTCGTTTAATGAAATTAACGCCCCTTCTACTACTCGTCTCAAAGTCCGGTCGTTACATGCAAAAACAACCTTTGTACCTTTAAAATTTATTGCGTGGTTTTTTCTCCCATGTATGTTGCGCAATTGCACTGTATGAACTTCCCCTTCTGCAAGCAGCAACGTGTTCTTCCCTTCTCTTATCAATGGAACGTCCGCTTTCTCCCACGTAACATTCATTGCAATCATTACGTGGGAGAAAGCGGACGTTCCATTGATAAGAGAAGGGAAGAACACGTTGCTGCTTGCAGAAGGGGAAGTTCATACAGTGCAATTGCGCAACATACATGGGAGAAAAACCACGCAATAAATTTGAAAGGTACAAAGGTTGTTTTTGCATGTAACGACCGGACTTTGAGACGAGTAGTAGAAGGGGCGTTAATTTCATTAAACGAGACCTTTGCAGGAAATACTGGCATTACAGAAAATACAGCTATTTGTGAAGAGATATGTAGGAAAGGGAAAATTTCAAACTTTAGAAATATATGTGCCAATAACGATGCTGCTTCCTCTCCTGTTTACTCCCAACTCAGGTCATTTCTCCAACAAACCACCCAACCACCATAGAACAAGCAGTTGACAATAGAAACATTCCCCCACGAAGATCAAGACGAATTCTGGAAAGAACGAGGCTCAACCGCCTGATCATTCATAATATGAACTAGCTTGTTACCTTACCGTTGTTTTTTCAAATGTTTGTGCTCTTACTTGTTAGTTCCTTGAGGTGACATATCACACTTAGTGAACAAGACCACAGTTGATGGTCGAAAGCTTTAATCCTATACAAGAAATATATATTTTAAACTACAAGACGAATTTACTTCATTGTGGATTGTATCCCCATATATAAGCATTTTATCTGAAATACTACAATTACATGAACAACAGTATTAATATTTTTCTTAGCTTACTGACTGAATCATCATGCTTCTTACTAAATCCACAGAATAAAAATGTAGCGTGCATTATAGACAATAGCACCAACCTGTAACCCTTAATAGTTAGTACTGGCAGGCTCACTGCCATTCCTGTCTGATAAAAGTAAATTTGCTATCACTGGAACTTCTGGAAAAATCAGGTACATGTACACTAACAAGATATTTCCTTGGTACCAGTCACAAAATATGGTCAACATAGCAAATGTTCACTGTTGACAACTGTCGAAGTCTTGCAGTCTTTTGTGGCTAGCCTACACCAATCCTCTTTATCTTTGGAGTAGCCAGATGATCTCCAGGCTCTTAGGTTCATGGCAGGGAGATTGTGATGAAACCTTGAATGTAAGTCACTGAAAGACAGGGCAATTTCATGATTCCTCAATGGATGCCTGTTAGAAGAAAATGGCAATCTAAGGACAGCACTTGCTGGGGCAATTGAAATCAACAAGAGTTCTTTGAACACAGCCACTTCATTAAACAGAAACATCAATGAAAAGAATACAAGGACCGCTGATGCCTGAAGACTTCCCCTGCCAAACACTAAAACTTCCTGTTTTGCATGCAGGTACAAAGAGCACTGTTTCTCACAGTACAATTAGTTTCACTAACAGAACGTCCAACCACATCCATAGATGCTCATTCACCTAAGAATACATCACCATTATAGAAGAATCACTAATATCGCCTCTTCTCAGCAATGATTGTGACATTTCTCCTCCCAGGAACAAATCTGGAAAATTAATAATTGTTCATGTCCCAGCCAGACAAAGAAGCCTTAAGTTGCTGTTGAAGAAGGATTGGCTTGCTACACACATCAAGTTGTTATAAAGGCCACTACTGATTTATCTACTAAGATATCTCCAAGTTACAACTCTTCTCTGACAGTGAAAAATTCCAAACTGTTGTATTGCAGGCTAACTCTCCTGTGTCCATGGATGCTTCCTATCACTGACAGATTTCTTAGCCTTCCAACTAAACACTTGTAAAGATTAACAAGTCTAGTTAGGAAGAAATGAAGGATGACAGTGCTCTTATATTATGAAAACTACCTTCCTAGCCCTTTCTCTACTTGAAAAATTTGAATACAGTACTACATAGAAATTAATCCTCTCTTGGAGATGTTGTCAGTAACCAATGAAATACGGTACCACATTTTACTACACTGAAAAAGATATTTATTTTAGGCTTATGCTATTGTGAGAGAGATTGGGTAAAACATGAACAGTTGTTACCAATGATTTTGCCCCCTAGATTGAAGTCTTGTAATATTTGGTAGGTGAAGTACAGTATAAAATGCTTTAAATTGAAAGCAACACCATAGCAATGAAGTTATACCATAATATCAAGTCTTTTATAAATTTACAAAAAAATTAAATTTTTATAATAAAAAAAGGTTTTATTAGAGTAACTTACCCAGTAATTACATCGCTGTATTTTCTACTTTGACGGCAGCTTGAATTTTGAAATTCGTGGTAATACTCTTCTTCTTCTGTCCAGTAGGTGACTAGGCTCCACCCACTTTTTGGGAAGGAGAACAACTGTATGAAAAGAGCTCAATTTGTTTCTGCCGTCCTAGAGCTAACATGGTTGTAGGAGTGCAGCTTGTTTTCGATTTCGACTTTGTTGCTTCCTAAGTCTGGCCTTTTGATATTGAGATCTTGTTTGAATTTGTTGCAGATCTGCTTTTTTCTGTCTAAATTAGTTATTCTTTATGTTACTTTGGTTTTTCAACCGGCTTTTCTTTCAGTGAGAATTGCCGATCGATAATTAGCAATTTGGTAATTCCAAATTAGGTTCGCTGACACTTTGTTTGGTTTGTTTAAACTTAACTCAAAATTTTGGTAATCTTTTGTTTTTTCATTTTGTGGTTATTTTCTTGATTATGTCTGATTCTAGTTCAACTAGTCTTAGGTATTGCAGCATATTGCAGTAAAGGCTGCAATACCAGGTTAACCAAGGCATCTTACGATCCTCATACCATTTGTGCTTCTTGCAGAGGACAGGATTGTACAATTAATAATACTTGTCAGGAGTGTGAAAACTGGGATGAGAAAGCATGGAAGAATTCAATGTCTCATCGGAATAAACTAGAAAGAGATAGGAAGAGGAAGCCGGCTGCGAGAGCTGTGTGTAAAGTAGCTAGTAACTTGACTCCAAAGAAGAGGAGTACATATATATACCTGCTGTTACATCTCCCATTTCTAATGTTTCATGTATAACAAGTCCTCCCACACCTACCTCACCTGGATATTGCTCATCAGAACCCAACCGCTTGGGTTGAAGGCAAGTACTGTGACTTAACTCGGGGAATCAGTGCAATTTTTAATGGATAAGTGCTAGTGAAGTGATTGTGGAGGAGGTGGCTACACAGCCCGCCGACTTTCCTGGGCAAAGGTCACGGCCAGACTCGCCAAAACTAAAAAGGAGGTATATTGGAGGGCCAAAGTTGGTGGGGTCTGCCCATGGGTAGTCGGCCCCTCAGTCGAACCTGTGCAACATAATGTCCGCAGTCTCTCCTCAAGCCCAGAAACGTCCAGCCCAGATTTGAGGCACCAGTGGTGTTATTCTAAGGAGTCTCGCCCCTTGAAGAGACACTCCTCTTCTTTGAAGCATTCTCCTCAGCCCTTCAAAAGGCCTAAAGAGTCTTTAAGAAACCCCACTAGCTTCCTGAGAAGATATCGTCAGATCAGGAATCTCTGGACCAACAATAATTGACGCTCAGATATCAGATGTTGACATCAAAGCGCCCATTGACACCAAATTCTCGCTCTTCCTGCAAGCACCCAGAAGCGCCCATGCACCCAAATGTACCCGGAAGCACCCATGAGCACTGCACCTGGGTGCCCAGTACCGACTGCTCACTCAGCAGAGACATCAGTCCTTTCCTTTCAGGTACCTTCAGCGATGGAAGATGACGTGCACCCTTCTTCAGGATTAAATGACCACTGAAGAACATTTTGAGCCTGTTAAAGAAGCCTCTTCCATCAGAGACTCCTTTGGACCCAACGACTGCTCAACTTATCTGCAGATGAAGAGGAAGCAGTACAGAATAAACCGCCCTTGGCTTATGCAATGCTTTTTAAGTATTTTTTGCAAGCCTACCCGGAATTCTTCTCTCTTGTGGCTCCTTCGGCGCCCCAATCTATGTTTTTAATGGGCAATCCTTCAGACTTCTTGGTGGAGTGGGGTAGTGGGAAAAAAGTGCTAATCGACCTCCAGCCACCTCAATATATGACTATTTCCAAGATGGCTGACACTTTTCCAAAAGAGCATCAAATTTGTTCTAATTTCAAATATTTTCATTCCATAAGCCTACATACAATGATTGTTAATTTATACAGTGGCATTCTTACTGTTATTAAGAGATAAACTGAACCTATCTTTCCAATATGGCCACCATATTTCCAAAATGGTCACCAAAGATATCAATGTAGATATATATCTCTTGACAGATACAAATATGTTTCGTGTATCAATCAATTTTAGCACATGCAGCTAAGTCCAGACTTGTAGCACTTGCACCTGCCATTGTATTCCTTCTTGGAGCCACACTTATTCAATTCTTGGCCAGATTTTGCTTTTACATACTGGCAAATCTGTCCAATACGAAAACCAGGCACCATCAATCTGTTGCCATCCCCGGTGTCTTGGGCTGGGTAAAACTGGATGACATACTAAACTCCAAATGTACCCTGCTTGAAAGGCAGCTCTCTTGCAACTCTCTAAGAGCAGCCCTTGTCGGGGAAATGTGGTCATAAGCTCTTTGCTTCATTGCAAAGAGATCAAGCCTAGCCTCATTTACATCTTTATGTAAGTTCCTTGTTGGACGAGTCATTTACATGCTCGCCTACCAGATCGGTAGTCGCTAGTTCAATTCTCTGCTCTGCCAAAGCGGAATCAGAGCAATATTTTTTCTGGTGATTAGAAATTTATTTCTTGATATAATGTGGTTCGGATCCCACAATAAGCTGTAGGTCCCGTTGCTAGGTAACCAATTGGTTCCTAACTTTGTAAAAATATCTAAACCTTCAGGCCAGCCCTAGGAGAGCTGTTAATATAAACTGCTTCTGTCATACATTAGCACCACAAACTCTTCAATTTGCAGGTCTTCATCTTCTACACCTTGTGGTGTTGAACTTAGTTTGGTGAAGGTGGGTGTGGTACGCTGAAACACATGCAGACTTCTTTCCCTTTCAGTGAAAGACAGACACTGTGTCACACCCACTAAATGCATGGGAAAAGGGAAGGAAGGGCTGAGGCTTTTGGTCCCATGGCTGCTGCAATTTCATGGGTAGCTATCCACCTCATGTCTTTTCCTCTTCCGAATTTAATCCATAGTTTTTCCAAACCAGTTTTTTTCCATGCTTGCACTTGAGATATCTTCATGTTTTACAGCATGAGAAGCATGCAAAAAGGACTCTAGTATCTGCCTTTTCGTGAGTGCAGCCTTGTGTGTAGATCAGCCAGCAGTGTCCTGTTCAGTTTTGCTACAAAATGCAGCACCCCCTTTGGTGACAATAATGCATGTTGTATAATCTGCTTGAGATGGAACGATTGTGCCTGCCAAATATGAAACTAGTTCAGTTTGGTTTTAGTCATTCCTGAGGAAGCTGGCCCAACTGCCATGAGTTTTTGCAGTGCTCATCTCTTCGTGGCAAACTACTGTGCCTTTTTGTTTTTGTCCGGTTTGTGCTCTCTTATTGTCTGTCCTATATACATTAAATACAATGTGTATTTAATCTTCTGTATAAGACTCAAATATAGACCCCTTGGTTGGTCTCAGAGCATTTACAAGAACTGCTCTTTGTCATGGCTCTCTAATGCCTGCTGTTATAGTAGAGGCAGCAGCTGTTACTTAGTGTCCAGATGCATCTGCCCACTCAGTGCCAGTGATGGTGGTCAATTTTGACTTTCATGTTGAATTAATTTAAATCACACTGTCTGTTCTGGCATGATATGAAAAGGCATGAGAATAGATTATAGCCTTCCTTTATGGTTTGCAGTGATACCCTTGGACTCTGTAGCAGACATCTTACAACTGAACAATAAATTTTATTGGTGTACTAGCTCGTAGAATTTGCTGGGTGTCTTGAGTCTCTCAATAAAGTTTGTGAATTGTGTCTGTCCAAGGTTTTTCATAGATCTCAAGGATTCACTAACATTACTATCCGTAATTTCATGACTGTCTAGCACAATCAGATCAACAACAAAGCGAGGTAGTCTCAGTGTCTGTCTCTCCTGTCAACAAGAACAGGAGACAGCTAAACTGAGGAGGGAAGTAGAAGAATTAGCAAAGGAACTAAAGGAACTACAGGAGTTGACAAAGGACAGACTCGAAGGGAAGAGAAGAGAAGACAGGATGGAAAAGGAAATTGGAGACCTATGAAGAGAAGTTATAAACCTTAAGAGAGACAAACAGGAACTGAACAACATAGTAAAAAAAGGAGAGACTATAGTGAAGATTAGAAAACAACTGCTTAAGACCTGAACCAGAAATGAAACAGAAACAAGCACTAGACTAGGTATAAAGAAAGAAGCTTACAAGGATAAAAGCAGTGAATTCAAAAGAGCTGTTGGTAGAAGAGTGATAGCAGCCAGAAAACACAATAATTGTCCCCCAAAAAGAATCAACACAACTAATAGATTTGCTGTGCTCTCAGAAGCAGAAGAGGGAACAAAGTTAACCAGAGACTCGTTAGTAAAAGATCAGGGCTTAAATTTTGTGGCCAAAAATAGAAGAGAAAATTTAATTCTTACCCAGGTGCAGGAGCAAAGAAGATAGCTGAGGCAGTGAAAAAAATCAAGGTAAATAATAGAAAAAGTGCAATCATAGTTCAGGGAGGAGGAAATGACTTGTTTCTCAAAGATGGAAGAACTGGCCAGACAAGGTCTTGTAGACAACCTGACTAATGTTGTAGAGAACTTCCATGAGACAACTGATAACGGCATTCTTATAGGACTTTTGCCCAGAACCAATGTAAGCCACTACTCCCTTAGCAAGGCATTTGAAATCAATGACAGACTGGAGCTAATAAACCAAGAAAAAGATGTTAGGTTTGTAAACTTTTCGGACAGATTTATATGGAATAAAACACTGTATAAAAGAGATGGAACTCACGTGAATTTGGAAGGAGCAAAACTAATAAGAAATCTTCTAAATCTTCTCAAGGAAAACCTCCTGAAATACCTCAGTGAACTGAACTTTCAATGGAAGAAGTCGGAAAGCTCCCAGAATCTGGTAAGTAATAGCACTGCAGGAAACAGTGATAGGTAAGGGAAACTGATAAAGCCACCGAGGACAAAAGAGAAGATAGAAAAGTCCCACAGAGTGGCACACTTTAATGCTCAATCTATTCGGAACAAAGTAGATCTCTTCAAAGCATTGGTAGCAAGTGAGGAATTAGACATAATAGGTATCACAGAAACATGGATACAAGAGGCAACAAGAGACTTCATAGGAGAATACCAGATTGCTGGATATAAATTGTTAAAAAAAAGATAGACTTAATAAAAAAGGTGGAGGCATTATGTTATATGTTAGGGACCACCTCAGTCCAATTGCGTAAAATTACAACCATGCAAGAACTGATTGGGATCAATATAAGATAACTCTAATACAAGTGTACAGACCTCCCCACCAACCACAAATGTCCAGGAGGAGCTGTATCCACTACTAGGACAAGAGATAAACAACAAACTCAGCATAATAATGGGAGATTTCAATGCAGCAGTACATTGGGAGAAGATGACCTCTACATCAAACATAGAAGGAAAGAGACTTTTATATTTTGTAAAAAAAAATTAATTCCTCCACCAATGGGTTGACAAATCTACAAGAGGAAACAACATACTAGACATCGTTCTATCAACAGAAGATAATCTAGTGTCTGACCTTTCAGTAGGTGCAAATCTAGGCAAAAGCAACCATAAAATTATTTCAATTCAAATTAATGTTCAACATAAAAAAGAGAAGATATTAATGAGATTAGACTACCATCAACAAGACCTAAAAAAACGCTAAAGGAGTATGTTAAAAATCTAGAGAGTAAGGTGAGAACACAGGGATAGATAAGAACTGGGAAGCCTTTCTAGATGAATACACAGAAAAACGCTCTAGATGTATACCATTAAGGCAAATACTAATAAATGGCAACCCTCACCCTAAGTGGTTCAACTGAGAAATTAAAAATAAAATAAGAGAGACAGATTGCACAAATCAATGAACCCACACCCAACACCAGTAGAAGCAAGCAGGCATAAAGAACTTTGTAGATTGGCAGACAAATTAGTAAGAAATGCAAAGATAAATGAGGATAAGAGTTGCATCAGTTTGAAAACAAAACCCAAAAGAATTCTTTGTGCATGTTAATAGTAAGAAACCATGAAAAATAGGTCCCATAAGCGACAATAGAGGTAACCTGGTGAACTCAGACTTGGAAAAAGCAGAGTTATTGAATAAGTTTTTACTAGTGTTTTCATAATTGAAGACACTACCTCAATACCGGAACCTGCTATTAAATATGAAGGGGCAGAACCGTTGGACAAAATAATATTTACAGAAGAGGACATTAAAAACAAAATAGACAAACTCAACAAGTTCAAATCTACTGGCCTGGATGGGATTCATCGAAGAGAAATTAAAGAGCTAAAAGAGGAGATAGTTCCTCACCTATATAAACTCTACAGAAAAAGTGCTGAACAAAGAAAGGCACCAAAAGGATGGAAACTAGGTAATGTGCCCCCAGTTTACAAAAAAGGTCCAAGAGAAGAGCCGGGAAATTATAGACCAATCTGTCTAACGTCGGTCGTTTAAGATTTTTGAGTCCATAATTGCAGATCAAATTGTGAGTCACATTGATAGAAACAACTTTTTGTTAAACAGCCAAGACGGTTTCAGACAAAACAGATCCTGCCTATCAAACCTCTAGGAGTTTTTTCATAACATGCTTGTCATTTACGACAGTAGTAGACCAATTGATATTCTCTACTTAGATTTCCAAAAGGCCTTTAACAAAGTTACACACAAGAAACTAATGACAAAATTAGAGTTTTAGGAATTATAGGAGAAATAGCAGACTGGATCGAAGACTGGCTAACTTATAGAAAACAGAGAGTTGTAATAAATGGTGAAGAATCGGAATGGGCAGATGTAACAAGCGGAGTTCCTCAGGGTTCTGTCCTTGGCCCTCCCTTGTTTTTTATTCATATTGACACTGATGTAGGATTAACTAGCAGGATTGCCAAATTTGCACCCAGATATAATGAAAAGTTTAAGAAGTAATCTAATGAAAATAGGAGTGGTCAAAAAAATGGCAAATGCCTTTCAACTTGGATAAGTGTAAAGTGTTACAAATAGGAACAAACAACCCTAATGCCAGCTACATGCTGCTTGGGAATGACATAAATAATGTAGAACAAGAGGAGGACCTTGGAGTCATTATCACAAAGGACTTTAAATCCATAAAACACAAAACAGTGCATAAAAGCTGAAAAGAAGGCACAGAAACTAGGGGGATACATAAAGAGGCAGTTCAAATACAGAAACAAGGAAACGGTGCTGCAGCTCTACTCATCAATAGTTAGACCTCATCTTGAATATGCAGTAAAGTTTTGGTCACCAACACTAAGAAAGGAAGTAAATAGATTAGAAGGGGTACAAGCAAGAGCCACAAAGTTAATTCCATCCATCAGGCAAATAGGTTACCGAAGACAACTAGAGAGCCTGAACATGTATGGCTTAGAAATACAACGATTGCGAGAACAACAAATAGAAACATTTAAAATACTGAAAGGCACAACAAAAGTAGACAGTAACTTATTTACATTGAACGAAAACCAGACAAGAAATAAGGGATGGAAATAGAGCTGAAGAGATGCAACACATCCCATTGTGGGAACTTCTTTACATACAAGATACGTGACACATGGAATAAACTCTCACCAGAAGTTGTAAACAGCAACAGTGTGGAAGAGTTTAAAAGAAAGCTAGGCTAACAAGTCTTTGAGACATCCTAATCCTTATAACTCCTTAAAAGAGTTGCCCATTTCTTTGATTACTTTTGCTAGATTCTCAACCATTTCAAGAAACCTTTTCTGTAGTTTCAGTTTCATCATAATGCTTACACTCAGATTTTGGATCAGCATCACTTCTAGTCTCAGACTCATTAATCAGGCAGCTTTCTTCAGGACCAACCACTGTCCACCTTCTGAGAGCGTCTGCATCTTCAAATAGGCTCCTTTAACACCTTTCACATTAGCATTATTCTGCTTGCAAGCTTGGTCTATGGCCATTGAGGAAAAAGGCTGAGTCACTTTGTGGACAATTAAATTTTCTTTTGTGAATTCAACAATTGTCCTTTTGGGAGCCTCCGCGTCTCTTAAATGAATTGAAAGCCACCTGGCATAATGTACATGGTCCAAGGTAAAGAAGAAAGGAACGAGTACCTGCCGCATGTCTTTTTACAAATTGAAATTAGACTGCCGGTATAGCCTGAAGAAAACGAACACTAGAAGTTCTAGCTGGCACAAGATTCCAAAAGTAAAATTGTAGAGACACTAACTCGTTTTCTGATCCAGCTTTTACAACTTAAATCACTTTCTTCTTCAGCTTCCTTGATATATGCCATATAAGCAGCTTTACACAGCTGATATAAACTGCAAGCTGCCATAATGTACATGGTCCAGAGCAAAGAAGAAAGGAACGATTCCTGCAGCATGTCTTTGTACAAAATTGAAATTAGACTCCCAGTATGACCTAATGAAAATGAACACAAGTTCTAGCTGAAGCACAAGATTCCAAAAGAATCGTGATCCAGCTTTCACAAGTTAGCTCACTTTATTCTTCTGTTTCCTGGATATATGCCATATAGACAGCTTTGCACAGCTGTTATAAACTGCAGGCTGTCACCTGGTGAGCTAGACATGTCTTCTTCACATGTAAAGCAGAGATAAAAGAGATCACCAAGAATTTTGAATGCTGCCATTTCTAAATGCAGTTGTCCAAACATGATAACCATATCACCATACAGCAATGGCCATTCCTATTGGATCTGCTCCTCAATTGCAAATAGTGGCTAATCAACCACTAGAACTAGGGTTTGGCCAGGATTGAGAAACTTTGTGGTAGTTTTTTCAATATCCATGGCATGTCTTACCAGTGCAACTGAATGAGCTGCCTCTTGAAAAAAGGCAACATTGATGACAAGCTTATTTCAAAGGCTTGGGGGGTGGGCTGGGGGGCTGTCGCTTCTGAGAAGCATGATGTGCTGCCAAAAATATGGACACAGTATTTTCACTCCTCTCTGACAGACCGACTTCTAAAGCCATTCATACTCAAGAGAAATATGTTTAGAAAGCACAGCTTGTTGATGTCCTGCACCTCCACTGGATGAAGGGAGGGGATTCTCATATTTAAAGTGAGCAGGGGGTACATTCGTTTAATATTCAAGAAGAGGATGTACTTTTTTTTTACTTTGTTCCAATT
This sequence comes from Macrobrachium nipponense, assembly GCF_015104395.2. Lineage (NCBI taxonomy): Eukaryota > Metazoa > Arthropoda > Malacostraca > Decapoda > Palaemonidae > Macrobrachium > Macrobrachium nipponense. Next base: position 137,981,929 of record NC_087200.1, on the reverse strand, counting down.
GGGATGATTTGGGCCACGTTTCTGTCCTTAACCTTTTCATCAGTGCTCGGATGCTGAAACAAAGATACGCCTGTCCCATGGAAGGACGTTTGTGCTGTTGTGGCACTTGGATTATGGTCCAGGCTTCCAACAGCACAAGTTGTAAAGAGCCCTTTTCTTAGTGTAGTGGGACAAACTACTACTTCCTCCACAGCCCTTACTACAACTGCTTCTCCCAACCCTTAGTCAATTCCAGAACCCTACCGTAGCTGATGCTGATTCCATGTTGATGAAATGTATCAATTGATTGACGCTTTCTGGTTTTTGCAAAGACCAGGAGACCAAGGTATATTGGAAACATTGATTCCCTTGACTTCGAATGTCTGGTAAATCTTGGAGATGCTAGAGTCTTCCGACAGTTGAGGTGCAAAAGTTGTACTAAAGCTAGATCAGTAGATGATGTTTCATATGTAAGTTGAGAATTTATATCACCAGTTTTGCACCACATTTACAAATTCCAACAAACTTTGTGATACAGATTCTCTTCCAGTGTCTGCTACTAAGGTTCTATCAAATTCTTTCTCATGTTCAAGCATCTGTTTCTTCAAAATCTTGGTTGCTTTGGCAACAATTAGTGCATCATTGTAGTCACATGCCGTGGTTAGGGCTTCTCCCACTTTCCCCTTGTGGGAAAGCCAAATCTCTCTTCCTTTTTGAAGGCCTCCAGTTCGGTGCACAAGGAAGCATCAACATTTTGCAGTTCCAGTCATTCTTTGTACAAATCATAAACTTCTACCATTGTAAAATAGCAGCATAGTCAACTGCTTGTCTCTTATGTACATCTAAAGCTTAACAAAAGCATGGGCACATGCCTGTCTGTACTGCACATAATCATATCCAATTTCCTGGGAATGTAGCCAGGCTCTTTCCCTTTTGTACACACCTGTCAGACAAGATGGGTGATACATATGGTCCTGGGAAACAATATCTCCAGCACTAAGCTTGGCCAGAAGTTTCTCATCTAGTAAGTTCATAACACATGGTTGCAGCATTTCGTGTAAAGCCAATGTCATGGCCAATCGTAAATCTTTGATTGGTGCTGGTTTGTCACAAATAAAGCAGAGTCCTTCTTTCTCAGTTTTAGAATTTTGTGCATCTTTTTCACCTGCCCTCTGGCTACTACGTCTCGGTTTACATGATTTTTCGGCTTACATTGTGGTGTAGGAACAGAACCCCTAGCATAAACTGGGGACTGCCAGTAATTGTCATAGTTATACATAGGTGTAATTGCGGGGACCACATGGACCCCCATTTGAAACTGGTGCCCCCCCCATTTTGAGTTCATGAAGCTTGTAGTAAAAGCCCAAGTATAATTTTCATATTAATATTATTATTATTATTATTATTATTATTATTATTATTATTATTATTATTATTATTATTATTATTGTCAGTTTTTTACATCAAGTAGTTTGGCAGCGTTGCCAAAGGTACTACTACCACAAGTAACTCAGTGGATGAATTTTACCTGCAGCATTGGTAGCGCTAACAGTTAAATACCCACTGTGGGAAATTTGTGGGGATGTAGTTTGGGCTGATGAGTGACCAGGGCTAATTCAGGTGTTCAGGGAGTGTATCGCACTATAATAATATCTTACTGTTAGTGAAAATCAAAAGTGGTTGCAAGTGCCTCTGCAGCTAGAGCCAAGCAATCAATATTGTACATAACTGCAAATAAACTGTAAAACCCATCATTAGACATTTTTTCATATATTTGGCTTTCTGATAAGTAACAAAGTCTGTTAAGTAGCAAAGACCCTTTCCATACCTTACATATCTTATTACTAACTTTAATTCTACACAGCTCCTAACCTGAAGTAACCTGTACTTAACACTTAGCAATTAATTTATGACATTTATTTTAAAATGCACCAAAACTAAAATGGAAGCATAGCAAACAATTATAATAATGTATCTGATAAGTACAAAGTTTGTCAAGTTGATGTAACCAATCCACTAAGTACTAATATGTCAGACTCGCACTGACTAATTTGTTTTTGTTCCCACACCGTATACAAACCTTCTGTCCTTTACTTAGGATAGATTGCAGCTCAGCTGAAACTACCAGCTAATAAATTCTTTTATATACCGAGGTAGTAACTACCGGACCTGCCCGGCGGTGGGGAAGCACCGCCTCCCCACCAGCTCACTGAGTCGTCACTTTGATTACAGCTGGCAGAGAGGAAAGACCTCTCTCTTTCGCTCTCGCTGGCTTGCTGAAATTTTTCATGACATTCTTTTTCTTTTTCTAGCTGAATGCGAGTATGTCTGACAATATGGTTATGTGTTCCTACCCTGGTGTCCCAGGCCGTGGGTGTGGGACTTTCATGAGCAGGACTGAGAAAGACCCTTATTCCCTTTGTCCTTCTTGCAGGGGGCATTCCTGTACATCGGAATCCCCCTGTGAGGAGTGTCGTACCTGGTCGCCTGCCCAGTGGGTTGAGTATCACCGGCGGCGAAGTAAGAAGAAGAAAAGGGATTCTTTACTTTCGAGTTCTTCCTCGAATACTAAACAACCCAGATCTTCTGCTTCCTCGTTGGGGACTCGTCCTTCGGGACCTTCGGTGTCTCACTCCTCAGGGAGTGAAGTGCATAAGAGCAACAATTTAACTCCTGGCCAGCCTTTGAAAGAGCAAGACCTGCTCGTTTCCCTTAGTGAAGCGGGAAAGCCTGGCTCTTCTAAAGATGAGCCTTGTTTTTTAGTACGTGTTGACGATGCCCTTTGTGTTTTGTGGCCTTCGTTGGGACTTCCTGGCCTGCCATCGAAGGAGAGACTTTTGTCGGCATTCTCCTCTGGGGCTGCGTCTTCTTCTTTAGTCTCCTAGGAGGAGTCAGCCTCATCCTCCCGTGCTGTTAAGGAAGACACCCTTCCCTCTGGGGCGCAGCCCCCAGAGCCCTCCCCTGCAGAGGCTCTTTTCAACGCTGACCAGGTCCGTCCTCCTGTCTGCCAGCCCTCGGGGATGCGGGCCCTGCAGCTTCACCTTATCCCTGGACGAGGTCTTCGGACTCCTCCTGACACGCCTTCTTTGAGAGCCAACAGTGACTCTCAAAGAAGTAGTAAAGACTCTTCTCAGAGATGTACTGACATGCGCTCTCCTTCGAGAACTACCAGACCTTCATGCGTAAGCTCCTCTGCTTTGTGAGATGCTATGGCATGCACAAAGGAGCATTTGTTGGATTTACTCTCCTCTGCAATGCGCGATGCTATGGTACACACAAAGGCTTCATTAACTGAATGCTCCCCTGCAATGTGTGATGCTTTGGCACGCACACAGGAACCTTCGTTAGAGAGAGGTCGCAGAGAAACTGTCTCTCCCTCTCAGGGACAACGTGCCCCAACCTTCTACACCGAAGTGTCAATTACTTCCTGATGCGCACCATTCATTTGCGCATAGTGTTACTCCTGGACAGCGCGCTCCAACAGCACGCGTGATTGCACATGTGTCGTTCAGACAGCGCTCACCTGTAATGCACATTACCCAACGTGCTTCACCGCTGCCTCAGCAACAGAGTAAGCAATCACCGAGACGCGCTATTACCCGTGTGCACCAACGCATGTCACCAGAGCATTTTTCTAAACACTCTAGCAGGCGCTCTCGATCTCCAGTATCAGGCCCTAGACGCTCTTTCTTCGTCTACACACACAACAAGTCACGCAATTTCACCTGTAGAGCGTCAACGCTCATAAGCGCGTTCTAATGCATGCGCGTCTAGGCATTCTCCCGTGCTCCTGCAGATACACACGCATCTGTAAAACCTTTTCTCTCTGTTTTTTGCAAGGTTTCGACACGGAAAACAGTGACATCTGAGTTGGAGTACCCGTGCTCGGAACTTCCATCGTCTGCTCCTCCTCCAGAGATCCCATCTCCACCTCAGTATCCTTGTAAACCTGCAACCCAGCCTTCCAAAAGGCAGCCTTATAGGCTTTCACTTTTGATCAGAGGTCGTCGTTCCCCGACTCTTCCTCGAGAACAAGGCCACAAGGGGGCTCCTTCTCCTTCATGTGACCTTCAAGCCCCCCTTCCGATTCATCTTTGGAAGTTGGGAGAGCAGTTAAGGGGATTTACCATCCCTAAGCTGCCACGAGTGCTTAACGTCAGGCGAGAGGTGCTCTGGAAGCAAAGGCATCCCGTGACTCCTCCTTACAAGTCCAGACCTCCAACCTCTCGAGGTTCTCTATATCCAAGGGCTCGTTCCCTTGTAGAGAAATATCATATCTCGCCCATCGAGTTCGATCCCAGCCGAGATCCTCCTGACGGGGCTCCAACAATGCTTGCAGAGAGGGCTCCATCTCCCCTCTCTCCTCCAGCTTCGCCAGAAGCAGATAGGCGTCCTCCAACTCCACCTTCCCCCTTCTCGCAAGGGGCTGTCCAACTGGGGCATAAGGACCTGTGAAAGAGCTTCCAAGGGCTCCTGTGGCTCTGGGGGCCTCGGCTCCCAGATCTTCTGCCACCCTTCATGAACAACTAGAGACTCAGCCTTCTTATTCACACCCGGGTGCATCACTGCAGAGGGAGGATGATTTGCACGAGGCAACCGACGATTCAGCTGTCTACCTTCCGGAACCAGCTACTCCAGTTGTTCCAGAAGATGCGACAGCTGAAACCACCTTCCATGAGATCATTGGTCTCATCCGGAAGGTAAACGGCCTAGGAGAAGCTCCAACTACTTCTCTGAAAGGCCGTACGTCGGCATTCGACCTTCTTTGTCACACCACTCGGGGTGCTCGGTCCTGGTATGAGCTGCCATCGTCATCCCTGACAAGGCAGGCTCTGACCAAGGTTAATAGACAAGTTTCAGCGAGGAAGGAATCGCTGTGGGCATCTCGGTCCTCTAAGCTACTCCCCTCTGCTTTCCAGAAGCAGAGGAAGTACTATGTGGCCCAAGAGGCTGAGCCTTCACCCTTGCCCATAAACCCAACGATAACATCATTTGCCCCTGGAGTTTCACTCCAGACACTGCAACACACAACCTCGACGCTCTCTTCCCAGGAGATGTCGCAGCTCAAACAAACCCCGATGGCAGCGTTGCAAACAGCTTCATGGTTGGACTTTTAGGGTGGCACGGTGGGCTTTCTTGCCACCTCTGAGACTCCGCAGCAGCCTGACAAGCAAGTGGACATGGCCCGTCAGCTCCATGACCTTGTTTTGTCAGTAGGTAAGGCTATGGAGTTCTTAGTCCACCAGCTTGCCAACCTCTGGGCCAACCTGGTGCTGAAGTGCAGGGATGCCGTCTCATCAAGGCTTGATCGAGCTGTGGACCCTCAGGATGTGACCGACCTGAGGAATGCCTCTTTCCATCTTCGGATGTAAATGAGGTGATTGGAAACTTCAGGAGAGCGAGCCAGGATTCTTTGCTGCACCATGCAGCATCCTTCCGTCGGCCCCAACCTCCTACTGTTTCTGCTCAACGTTGCCCTGGCTCCCCATCTAGAAGGGTTTCTCACCCTCCTGCCAGGGCTGATTCCTTTCCCACTGCCTCCACCACTCGGTGGCAGAGAGGTCAGCAGCCCTTTTCGACAAGGGGTGGTCGAGGGTGAGGCAAACGCGGCAAGAGGAAGAGAGTCTGCCGCGACCAGTGAGGAGGGCACTCCCCCCATTCTGCCACCTGTGGATGCCTGCAAGCCAAATGGACAAGGTGGCAGTACTACAAGGCGTAGGATTGGATGCTGACTGTGCTCCGACACGGGTATCGCATCCCGTTCATCAACTCTCCCCGTCCTCTGATTTGACCCCCGAAGACGTCATCATCCTATCATCAGGGATCAACAAAGGATCTCGCCCTTCAGGTGGAAGGCCAGGACATGCTGGGAAAGGATGCTCTCGAGGAGGTCCTCGACGAGTCTCTAGGCTTCTACAGTCGACTCTTTCTTGTAAAGAAGGCATCTGGAGGCTGGAGACCGGTCATCAACCTCTCAGCCCTGAACGAGTTCATTCAGCAAACCCTATTCAAGATGGAGACCCCTAGCACAGTCAGACAGGCCATTCGTCCTCTGAATTACATGGTGATGATCGATCTAAAAGACATACTTCCAGATCCCAATCCATCCATTGTCCAGGAAGTGTCTTGTATCGGACAGAGTTTTCCAATTCAAGGTCCTATGTTTTGGTCTCTCCACAGCTTCACAAGTCTTCTCTTGGGTGTTCACCCTGGTGTCAACATGGGCTCATCGCCAGGGCATTCATCTATTCCGTTACCTAGACAATTGGCTGATACTGGAACCCTCGATAGAACTGCTTCGTCTCCACCAAGACAGGGTTCTGGCATTTTGTCACGATCTGGGGATCATGTTGAATTGCAAGAAATCATCTCTAGAGCACTCCCAACAACTGGTGTATCTCGGTATGATCCTCGACACCGTTGCAGGAAAAGCCTTTCCGACACCAGAAAGACTGGAATGCTTCTGAAGTGTCACTCTGCCCTTCCTTCGACAGTCCCAGCTGCCAACACATCAGTGGCAACAGTTGCTGGGACATCTGGCCTCGTTGTTCCAAATGGTCGGATGCACCTTCAATCCTTTCAGTGGGCTCTGAAGAATCGTTGGTCGCAAAGTCACGATTCTCCTCACAAACTAGTCCCAGTGGAGGAGAACATGCACTCTGATCTCGAGTGATGGCTGGACTACGCAAACCTGTTGAGGGGCTCCCTCTTCAGTCTCGCCCACCCGATCTGCTCCCATTTACGGACGCATCCAAGGAAGGATGGGGCATGCACCAACTGCAACACCTGGCTTCGGGCCTATGGTTCGACCAGGAACGTTGAGATCATATCAACTTGCTGGAACTTCGAGCTGCCTTTCTGGCACTCCAGCACTTCAGCTCTCTTCTGACAGGTCACTCAGTGGCACTGGTGAGCGACAACACCACCGTAGTGGCATATGTGAACTGTCAAGGCGGTACCGTGTCTGCAGCTAAGCTAATTAGCAGTGCAGATTCACGAATGGGCAGCTCTTAGCTCGATAGGGTTACAGCTTGGTTCATTCCAGGCAAACAGAACATAATGGCGTACAATCTGGGCAGGACACAGATCGTTGGCTTCGAATGGTCTTTAGCTCCTCGGATAGCAAACAAAGTCTTGACTTTGTGGGGTTCCCCAATGATAGACCTGTGCGCTACTGATCTAAATTGGAAGTTACCAATTTACTGCTCTCCAGTTCCAGATCTGGTGGCAGCGTTCGAGGACGTGTTCCAGCACCCCTGGGACGGCCTAGATGTCTATGCTTTTCCGCCATTTTGCCTGATCAGGCAGGTGTTGAATTGAGTGCAATTCATACCTTCCCTGTCCATGACACTAGTAGTGCCAAAATGGCCTCATGTAGAATGGTACCCAGACCTTCTACTTCTGCTGGTAGAGACTCTGAGAGTGCTTCCGCCACTCCCTGATTTCCTATGACAACCCTATGTGAGGATCTTCCACAACGCAGTGAGCTTTTTACGTCTTCATGCATGGAGGTTATCCAGCAGCTCCTCACAGCGAAAGGCTTTTCGCAAGAGGCTGCAACAGCAATGTCAGGATACCTCAGGAAGTCCTCAATGTCTGTCTATCAGACTCAGTGGGCCATCTTCTGTGGTTGGTGTCGTCAGAGAGGCTGTTCTCCTCTCAGAGCCTCTATCCCCTTGATTGCTGACTTCTTACTCTGCCTCCGGAGAGAGAAGTTCCTTTCAGTCCTGGTGGTAAAAGGCTATTGCTCGGCCTTGAGCCAAGTCCTCAGACTGAAGGGGAATTGATCTCTTTTCCTCGGAGGAACTCTCTATGCTCACACGAAGCCTCCTCCCCTGGGACATCGTTGCTGTCATCAGGTCTTTGAAGAGAGCTCCGTATGAACCGTTATTCCTGGCATCTGATAACAGTTTTTCTTCTCGCCCTTGCTTCCTCCAAGCGAGTCAGCGAGCTTCATGGCCTAGCTTATACTGTCGCTCATACTGAGCGCTGGGCCAATACCTGCTTCAGCTTCGTCCCTGAGTTTGTTGCGAAAACCCAGAATCCGGCCCAGATTGAGTCTCGGTTTTCTTCGATCCAGGTTATGAGCCTGAGCTCAGTAACCGAAGACCTAAATGAGCTACTTCTCTGCCCTCTGAGAACACTGAGGTACTATCTCCAACGGACCAGCTCTAGTCGACCCACCTTACAACATCTCTTTTGTAAGTGGGCCCGTCAAAGAAGAGGGTTACGAGGAATACCATTTCACGTTGGATTTGAGAGGTGATTTGCTGTACCCTCTCCCCTCCCTCTTCTCCACTTGCTGGTACCAGTTGAGTGAAGGCTCATGATGTGCGTGGAATGAGCACATCTCTTGCCTTCAAGAAAAACCTCTCTGTTACCCAGGTGATGGAAGCTGGCACATGGTCTCACCCTTCCACCTTCACCAGGTTCTACCTTAAGAGACTGCACCCACAGCTACCTCGACACAACTGACCTTGGTCCTGTGGTAGCTGCTCAGCAAGTGGTTTAGCTGCCTCTGTGACCTCAGAGGTTGGAAGTATCAAATCGAGGATCAAGGTTCTGTATCAGGCTGGGGGTGAATGTGAGAGTATGACTGGCCTATTTTCTTTTCACCTTTTCCCCTTACTTGGGGCCACAGCATCGAAACCCGTTCTCCGGCACCAATTTCGATACTGGTAAGCATTCCATGTCCGACAAGTGGTTTTTCTGTAGACACACAGAAGTCAGTCTCCACACTCCTTTCCGAGGGGGAGTGTGCTGCAACCCAACACCCATTATAATTATATAACCTGGTTTTGGTTGCCAGTGAGACTTCTATGCTCACGCCTTTGATACCCAGGCCGTCAGCCATCAGGTCGCAGTCCTGGCATCCCGGGTTCCATTCTCAGCCAGCGAGACAGGACTTCCATCCCTACCTTAGGATGAGTCTTCTAAGTAAAGGATGGAAGATTTGTATACGGTGTGGGAACAAATAACATTTTTGGAAGTAAAATGTATTTTTCCCTAACCATACAAACCTGGAGTCCTTTACTTGTATGGTCCCGCCAAACACCCATCCCCTTGATTCAGGGGTCATCATCAAAGTCCTGGCTGTAATCAAAGTGATGACTCAGTGAGCTGGTGGGGAGGCGGTGCTTCCCCAATGCTGGGCAGGTAACTACTGGCCTGGTAGTTACTACCTCGGTACATAAAAGAATGTATTAGCTGGTAGTTTCAGCCGAGCTGCAATATATCCTAAGTAAAGGACTCCAGGTTTGTATGATTAGGGAAAAATACATTTTACTTCCAAAAATGTTATGTTTGTTTGATTGTATGGTGTTTTTACGTTGCATGGAACCAGTGGTTATTCAACAACGGGACCAACTGCTTTATGTGACTTTCGAACCACATCAAGAATGAACTTCTATCACCAGAAATACACATCTCTAACCCTTCAGTGGAATGCCCGAGAATCAAACTCGCGGCCACCGAGGTGGCAGGCCAAGACCATACTGATCACGCCACTGAGGCGTTTTGCACTGACTAAGCACATTTAAAAGATACAAACGAGTAAAATCATACAGTATAGCTTATACAGCAGAGACTAGCTTTGATAATAGTACCAGAAGACTTGAAACTTGGCCTTGCCATCCTTTCCATGCATTATGTTAAGTTGAGAAGTGTTGGAAGCAGCATCCACTGCTGTGATCACTACCCTTCCCAATTATTTATACTAACCTATGATAAGTATAGGCAGCTAAAACATATCACACTCCTAGCCTCTTTTCCTGATACTTCTGCTGCTTGTATTACTACTATGGAAGTATCAATGCTATCTCATCAAACTACCTCCACCTCTACTCAGCAACGAGCCCTCTCTGGCCTTAGGCCTCTAGAGACGTTGGTCCTGGGACTTTAGTCTCAATCATTTTATTTATCACTTGTTACTACCTGTACCACCAAGATCTGCTCCAGAGGCAGATTGAGTGGAATGGAATATAGAATCTTGGCCTACAGCCAAGCGCTAGGACCTGTGGGGTCATGGTAGATTGAGGCAAGTTCGAGTGGAGTTCCTTTGACACTCACTGTTGCAATCCTCCCAATCACTGGGCCTTTGATGGCCACCAAAAGTGGCCACAAACAATGCCCCACCAACTCAGTAGTACTATATCATGAAAATGATTGAGTGGCATATGAATTTAAGGCCTAGTTGCTTACTGTTGCTTATTCAGGCATATTGTTACACACTTTTACTGGATCCCAGCTTCCATGGCCACCACCTGCTTTTTATACCAAACATGACCTTCCCATAATGTGCCTCTCTTACAACATCCTATGTACTTACCTGGAGTATGTTTGATTTTCCTTCTATAATTATTATTATTATTCAGAAGATGAACACTATTCATATGGAACAAGCAGCTGGGGCCACTGACTTGAAATTCAAGCTTCCAAAGAATATGGTATTCATCAGAAAAAAGTAAGAAGTGGTTCAGGGAAATACAGAAAGAAGAGATCTCACTTACTCAAAAAAAGAAAAAATAAATCAAATTAATAAACTGAGAAATCTATATTAAAATGGATGGAGAACAATATTAGGGTGATAATGAATTGCAGCTTTGCTTGAACTTTTGAAGTTCCAATTGCACAACATTCTCACAAACACTGTTCCACAATCCAGTTGCATGAGGAGTAAAGGACCTCTGGAACTAAGGGCACCTTTACTGCATATTGGTGCTGGTGTTCAGCAAATCTGGTTATTCTTGGCAGGAAAAAGGGGGTCAGGGATCAATTGTGAATATGAAAGATCTGTTAAAATACAGCTTATGAAAAATTGACAAACAAGGATACCATCCGTTGATGGTCCCAAGTTATAATTGCTGATTAGGAAACAGAAATCTACCACCACAAACAAATCTATCTAAAACAGATAAATATCTAGCAGAAGCCGACATCCACACAGGAGAACAATATTCTACCATTGGCTAGTACAGTCTGATCTCGTAATCTTGTGGCTAGAGTTCGCTTCCCCTTTCAGGGAGCAAATAGTAGGCCGTCTACCAGTGGTTACCACCGTGACATCGTGGTGGGGAGTTGGGGTCACCAAGCTGACATCCGCCCAAGAGACACTACCCAGGGGGAGGACTGAAACTGACAACTTGGACTGACTTTTAAAGGAAGTACAAATAACCTAAAACAGATTGCATTGATTTTATCACTGTTATAGATATATGACGCCTTTCATACAATACCTAACTTGTGTGTGGCATTTGTTGACACTTTTATTAAATGTTTCTCAAAAGTTACACCTAGAATAGTTAAAGCTTCACTCATTCAGCAGAATCCCATCCACCTGAAGGGAAGGATGGGGTGGAAAATCTGTAAGAGAGCTGCTAATTAACAGAGTTTTCGTTTCACTAGAGTTCAACCTCATACCCTGTATACTAAAAATAACAGGGGACCAAGAACACTACTTTTGGAAATCCCGATACAATAGGTTTTGGTTCACTGAAGATCCCACCAACAGCAACTTGCTGCTGCCTCCCGGTAAGGAAATCTTGAAGTAATCCTAAAACATATCCACCACTCCAAGATTCTGAAGTTTATAAATAAGTGCCTTGTGATTTACTAAATCGAAAGCAGCACTAAAGTCTATTATAATTACTGTGCTTAAAACTCTTATCAAGGTTCTCTTGCAAATGGCATGCCAAGTCTAAAAGAGCATCGCAGGTACCTAGCTGCTCTCTATAGGCATTTTGACTATCAGTTAACAATTCTTTAGATTCCACATAATTACCCGGTAAGAAGTGGCTTAAAAATTAAGTTTTTCAGCAACTTTGGAACTGGCCTGTAGTTACTGCAGTCTGCAGATATGCCACTCTTTGGAAGAAGTAAATCACAGTGCTCAACTTCAGCAAATCCGCTTCTCAACATATTACTTTCCCAGTAGTACATATACTCTTGCCAGTGAAGTCCATACTGTTTCCGCGACCTTTAGATTGATCAAGGCATCATCCCTGATAATATTCAATCATAATCCTTTGTGAAATTTGCTGTTAACTCAGCTCAAATACAAAAATTCAGTGGTCATCCTTCCTTTTAGGAACATGTGCTGGTTAACCTCCTAACCTATGGCCCCATTGCTTTAACTTCTATGATAAAAAATGCACTAGAAACTATCTTAAATTCTAAACCATCTTCTAAACAATACTTTGGATCAAAGGTACAAGATATGCCAGGGACGTTCTTCCTTAAACTTAATGAGGCCTATTTTCTTTGTTACACTTCATACAACTTTCTATCTTGAGGTTCTGTCAGCAAAACTTTCTGCTCCTGGTTTTTCCCCTTCCATCTCGAACTTCTTGTCTAGAACTTAATCTAATTGCCTTATAATGTCCGTTGTGGTTCTGTTCCATTACTCTTCTTTATCAACAACCTCATATAATTTATCTCCTTTCATATAGTACATTATACAGTTTATCTCCACTCCTCCTTGGCTTTTTAACCCTGTGGTGTCTTTACCAATTAACTGTTGCTATGTAAGCATAATATAAACAGGATGAAGACACAGTACAAAGATCAATGCCATACACTAGGGTATTTCCACATAATGGTAATCAAGTTACATTTGGCCACTATTACTTTGTTATTGTTTTCGCTCTCCTATAACACAATTTTTTTCTGTTTGATGAATATGTAGAATAATTAAACATTGCACTTCCAATATTACTTTGGGTGTCAAAGTTGCATCTTGTTGAAACGACAGAAACTGCTTCTAATAAATGTTTCATTTATATGCAGCAAGTCCTCATTATCCCAGTTATTAACCCTTTGCATTGGTCTTTTTTGTTCCAATCTGTAAAACAGATCAGTGGGAAGATCCAAAATATCATGATTGAATATAGGCTAGATCCGACAAGAATTTAAGCAGAAAATGCACAAGAAAGAATAGAACATTACAGAAACTATCAGACATCAAGCCACATCAAAGGAAACCAGGATAAATATGTGAATGAACAATGATTTGAGGTTCATCATAAATTTCAGAACAGGATTTAATCATAGTATTTTGTCTGATCAGTAACTCAGCAGTAACTTGTTCTTTCTTTCTGCTGCTGATTGTTAGAGTTCTTTTCCCTCACCATGAAGCTTCCCACCCCTGGTGAAGCTGAAGATTTATAACTTTCATCAACATTGAGCTATAAGTTAGATCAAGTCATCAGGCTGCCTCTCAAATTGACCTCCGAAATATATGAAACATTTTTTCTTTTTAATGTTTTCACTTCAAAACCATGCACATAATTGATAAGAATAACCTTTAATTTTTACCAATTATGTGTCTATTACCTCACTGTAATAACTTCCCTAGTCCACTCCAGTCTCCTTAGAAAACTCTGTTGGATAATATTAGATTTAGTTATTTTCTTACATGAAACTAAACATTATTTTTTTTCTATCACTGGCATCAATCACCCTGGCAAGATGCCAAAAAACAACTAATAATTCAATTAATTTTCTTCTCTCGATAGTTTTCTCATAAAAATTGTTATCAACTTTATGTTGCATTTTTGTAGCCAATTTTGTCAATGTCTTATTTTGGATATTTACTCTTACTACTACTGCTGCACTTGTAAATACAGACAATAATGTACAAAACTGATATGTACTGTAATTTGTAAGTGGTAGGTAACCTAAAGTAAAGTAACAGGCACTGTTTGAATCCTAAGCCTGACAAAGGAGCCATTTTATTCTGAAACAGCTAACATGGATCACATCCCATGTGATATGTAACAGGAAACGCTTTCAATGTCAAACAATATATCTCAAAAGCCAACCACACTTGTACTTGAATTACAATCCCACATCAATATGTAGATTATTAAAAAGTATGATAAAATCTCAAAAAAAATTAATGTCAACAATCACAAGGCTTTGAAGATACAAAATTGAGCAACTTATGAGCTAAAACAAAAATCTCTATGTTCAACTCAAGGCCTGGGATAATGATGCCAAAACTTAACTGATATCTGATGTGGGTCCTCTGGACAGTAGTTTGCGGTCCACAGCGATTTCAGGGGATGGGAGAGAGAGTTCTGAGCCACTGGTCTGTGATTTTAATGATCAGGGTCTCAGATTACATGCAAACACTAATAGTTTCCTGTCCTGGAGCATTAGTTTGATCTGCAATGAAATTTACCATGGTAAGAGCTCAAACACATGCACGCAATTTAGGTTAGACTCATTCTCCAAATATAATAAGAGTACATACAAGTACTGGCTCTTACAAATGATCATTTTATATATTAGTATATGTAGTATCCAATTCTTTCCTTCTGGGTGTATCATTCTAGTAGAAATTAGATTGATGCTTTGTGACATCTAATTCATATTTAGCTCTCCCTCTTTCATTCTGTTCATTGTTGTTTTCTGCAATCCTTTTCAATTTTTTCTCCCATGTAATTTCTTGCATTTGATGCATTCTTTTACAAAATAGCCTCATCTGGCTTCAGCAAGTTACACACACACACAGAGAAAAACCCCTGCCGGGAGGGTAAAGTCAGACTTCAGGCACTGGGTGGATTACATGGAAATTAAAAGAATTTTCTCTCTTCTAAAATGGTTGAAACAAACAAGTATCCAACTTTGATAGAAATGTTGTCTGTGGATGTGTAATATCAAATTAAGATACTGTGATAATTTCCTAAAACAAATGTGGCTTGTTTCTTTGGGATCTGCCCTTGACAAAAGTGTGTACTATAAAGTTTTGATCAAATTCCCAGGCCTCAAGGGTTAAAATATAAATATTTCCCTATATTGCTTTGGAAGTTAGTTAAAAATAGCAAAATGTATGTAAATAGGCTTCAAAGCTTTGATAAAAATCCAATAAAACTTCTCTACTTGTATACATAGAAATGTTCATCAAAACTTATATAGATATAGTATAAAGTACATTTATCAAAAATACTGTACATCTTTGTATTCACACCATGACTGTATACCTGACACCATGTAGTACATAGTATATTTGATAAACTTTTGATCACTGAAAATTTCATGTCTGGACATTCAATCTGGTTAAATCTATTCTCTACAAAGGTGACAAAACTCATAAATTCACAAACATGTTGATTTATGCTAAACAATTTTAGGTCTTGTGTGAAATAACATAGAATGTTAACACTGTTCATCAAAGCTCATTGCATATCTGAGTACTAATGTCTTAGAATATGAATACTTACAGGTTGTCTTTCATCCATTTGCACTTCAACCCATAAGTAGGTGGTACAAGAATCTTGTTAGTAAAACTGGACTACTGTTCACAGGCCAATCGTGTAGGTTTTATCTTATGCTTAGGCCATTCTTTAACTTGAATTTGCCATAGTCCAATGACCCAACCTTAATCCATAGTAGGTATCGTACAGGCATATCACAAAAAAGAAAGATAGAAAAAGAAAACACTACCATCATGATATGGAGCTGAAAGTAAATTCCACGAACTCCCTCACAAGGCTCAATGGCACAGACTATACAGTACCTAATAACCCTATGAAACTGAATATATTGCACTTTCAGTGGAGTTAGACTGCTAACTTTATAAAATAGTACCTATAGCCACCATCATTCGGCCATTACCTAATAACAAGGCTGGCCTTTAGTGTATAGTATAACCTGCCCTTGGCACTGCCAACTAGGACATACATAAAAAGAATTTTCTGCGATTGAATTTCACATTCATATTCTCGCATTAACATGACCATTTAAAGGTGAGTGGTTCAAGGAAGGCAAAGTGGTGTGCAGGGTGTTTGTCGAAATGGCGGGGCCCAGAGTATCCATTGAAGAGTTGGAAGTGTTGTGAAGTGCGTTGGCGTCAATGGTGGAGGTTGAAAGACCGAAGTTGTCATAGCCTTGTTGGGGGATATCATTCCCCTCCTCAGGACAAGTCGATTCTGAAGGTTGGCGTACTCTGTAGGGACGAGGTAGAGGTTCTAAGCTTGTGTCACCAAGCGTCGACGGCTTGGATTCCGTAGCTCGTCGCAGGTGAGGGCTACAGTCACTCTAAAACGCAAAAAAAAAAAGAAGATAAAATAAAGTTAATATTTCTGACCTTAAGATATAAAGTATTTCAAAAATTAAGTGTCTTTTATAATGAGCCTCCATTATACGTATATACAATCGGCTTTGAACTTACAAGACTATCATCATTGCTGCTTATTAAGAAGCAGGTGTTGTCACAAGGACGATTTCTCTCATGTACAAAGTAAACAAATAGATGCCTATGTTGTCATTCCCAATATACCGTAAAAACGCACTTTTCTTCCTTCGGGGAGCAATCTTTAAGTTTTACATTTAGCAAAGTGATATTATTTTGTCCTATCCATATCGAATAAGCTTATGAATTAGTCAATATTAAAAACTGTAACTATTATATTATTACAAAGTTATTATATATATATATATATATATATATATATATATATATATGTATATATGTATATATATATATATATAATATATATATATATATATATATATATATATATACTCCTGTTGAACTTAAATATTTAAGTTATATATTTTCTCCAGTATGCTTCTATTGAGCTAATTGAAATCGTATTTTCTCGGGTATGGAGCAAATGGATAGGCTATTCTTCTCGTGCAAATATGACGGGCCCCCGAACTTGACTACCTGGTGGTTGGCCAATCTGCCCACGGTTGGCGGCGGGTTTCCGATGGTACTATTTGTCCGAGGAGCTTTCTTCTTGCAGAATAAAACAGTCTTCAACTTCAGGAGAGGTGTGTTCAAGCGCTGGATAAATAATAATACAAATGCCAATAGCAGTATTAACACTACGGCCAGAAGCACACCCGTCATCACCTTCAGTTGAAACAGCGATGTTTCCACTGCATCTAATCCTGTAATAATAATAATAATAATAATAATAATAATAATAATAATAATAATATAATAATTAATAATAATAATAATAAAGAATTCCATGTAAACACGTTATTTTCAATAACTGAAACGAATCAAAATGTACAAGGGAACGATATAATGGTCCAAAGGTATATATGGAATAATAACAGACTACGAACAAAATATACAGAAAGAATTGAACACAGATCCTAAAAATGGAGACCCTCGGACGACATAATGCTCCGTACCACCAGGACTGCCAATGGCAACAGCTGCAGGCCAAAGCAGCTCAAGAAATTTACATTTATTATTAAGCCTAATTATTCAACTGCATTTAACGGATAAAGGATTACAGAAATGAGAACTCACGGCTCAATAAGTAATGAACAGAAAAAAATATCAAGGAGAATGGTAGTACGTAGTACTATACAGATAATGGCTTTAAGGGAATGAGTATTACGAGAAGAAATAAAAGGGTAGATCTTTGAGACAGTTTTGATTATAACATTTACTAATTTAGAAATCTGGAATAACTACACTGAAACAAACATGAATGAATTAGAGAAAATGCATTATAGGATCCCCCGAGGAATACATGCACAAGTGCACACCGTATAGGGGACGCATACAGAATTCAGCATATACCAGAAAAAGTTTATGATTACCTATGAGCACCCAATGGACAGTGCTCGACATGTAGCGCAGTAACATCTTGAAGTAATGCAATTTATATACAAACAATAAATGAGAAAATTTATATAAAAAAATACTTCATTGAATAGTTATGCTCCAGTAAGGAGTCAAAGAATATAAATTATCAGAACATAATAGAAATACCAAAATATTCTAAAAAAAAAATGGTGGGGGTGGGGGGAGAAATACTAATGGATAGCAATGAGTAATATGTTAACCTGGGAAGCGCTCGCTACTAAACCGAGAGACATTGCATAATCTCGGTGACAGTAAAATGCAAATGGGATTAACAGCCTGTTAATTTTCAGTTCTAAAAATTAAGTAAAGCAGTAAAAAACTAATTTCCAAAGGGAGTTGGAACAAGTACATTAGACAAACTAAATGTACAAATGCAAAATAGGACAGGGACCAGCAGACTTCCTGAGGAACTCCTCTCGTTAAAGGTTCAAACGATGACAAGGCATTTCCAATCTGTTCGCAGTACGACCTATCTTTTCAAAAGCTCAAGCGCATCGGCTATAACTCCGATGGATTGGAGATCATCTAAAAGTAAATTATATACAACTATGTCGAAAGCTGCGCTTAGATCCCAACTTGAATACGTTACCCTCATAGCAGTGACATAAGGGAGTCCGGAAATGGTACAAAGGCATCTTCAAACACAAGTTCCTAAAATTCAAACAAATCATTTCACAATTTGGTAGCGATTACACAATCACCGATAAAGTATCATTACTACTACTCCGCCTCCGTCAAGAATGACTACATATGTGAGTGCGCAACTTTAGTCGTTCACATGATTCTTCTAGCACCTTTCCCCCCTTCTTTCCCAACCACAAAAACTTTCTGACCCTCTGTCTTCAAAGAGTGATAATATAATAATAATTTTTCCCAATCACTTATTTTACACATCAGTCTGAGGAACGCAAAAGTTGTCTCCAAATTTTTCTCTTCCTTCTGATACAGTCTTTCACGTGAAAAACAATCTCTTCGATTAAGGGAAAAGTGTCATCTCCTGTTCCGTTTTTACCCAGCGGGAAGTCAAGATGTTAATAAACTCCACACATTCTCACAGTGACGGGAAACGCCTTGCTCAAATCGCTCACCGAAAGGGCAAATAGGACGGGCGTACTCATGGAACGAAATGCACATATCATACTCATTACACCACCAATAGCCAG
>NC_087200.1:137950676-137958176 GCF_015104395.2 Macrobrachium nipponense | reverse complement strand
GTGGTAAAAAAGATGGAAAATGCCTTTTAACTTGGATAAATGTAGTGTTACAAATAGGAACAAACAACCCTCATACCAGCTACATGCTGCTTGGGAATGACATAAATAGTGTAGAACAAGAGGAGGACCTTGGAGTCATTATAACCAAGGACTTAAAATTCTCAAAACAGGGCATAAAAGCCGAAATGAAGGCACAGAAACTAGTGGGATACATAAAGAGGCAGTTCAAATACAGAAACAAGGAAACGGCAATGCAGCTCTACACATCAATAGTTAGACCTCATCTTGAATATGCAGTACAGTTTTGGTCACCAACACTAAGAAAGGACATAAATAGATTAGAAGGAGTGCAAGCAAGAGCCACAAAGTTAATTCCAGCCATCAGGCAAATAGGTTACCAAAGACGACTGAGCCTGAACATGTATGGCTTAGAAACTACGATTGCGAGAACAACAAATAGAAACATTTAAAATACTGAAAGGCATAACAAAACTAGAAATTAATCTATTACGTTAAACGAAAGCTAGACAAGAAATAATGGATGGAAACTAGAGTTGAAGAGATACAGCACATCCCATCGTGGGAACTTCTGTGCCTACAAGATATGTGACACATGGAATAAACTCCCACCAGAAGTTGTAAACAGCAACAGTGTGCATGAAGAGTAAAACCTGCTCTCTAGAGATATGGGAGCATACGATTCTCCTCGGATGGACTGACAAGTCTTTGAGACATCCTAATCCTTGTAACTCCTTGTAACTCTGCGTGATGTCACGGATATTAAACTGGAGGGCATTGTTTATTAATAGTTTTCAAGGACCCTCTGATATTTATTCAACTTTCAGGATATCATTTATCCCGTAAACAGAAAGAACATGAATACATATAGATATTAATGTTGAGAACGAAACTTTAGAAGTGCTGAAACAATTCCGATGACTCCAAGCTCGGACAAGTTTTATCTTCTATGTCTTATTAGAGGGCAAAGCTAAAGCCCCACGAAAACATCCATCCAAATTTCCGCTAAATTTCAACAATATTTTTTATTGCCTAGATATAGTATAATCAGTTCAGAAGCGATTTAGAGACCATGCTCTCTGGTGTTGGCGAAAAGATGTTGAGGACTATAATAGCAAAGATATGTATATGAAGAGAGCATAATAGCATGGTACACCTTAAGGAGTCATGTTCTACGAAGCCAATACTTCAGTAATGACTTCCCAAATCGCATAAAGAAGATCAAAAGATTTTTTCTAAACGTCAGTTAGATTAGTTTCCGGCCAAGCACAAACTTCAATTTGATAAATGTTAAAAAAGTGCAGTCATTCAAATAATTTAACCAGAAAATTTAAAGATAATATGCACTGCTGTTCAATGCAATATTCAGTAATACAACAAAGAGAGCAATTGTTCTTGAGATAAAGTTAACCTAATCAATATCGCTCTGTCGAATATCGTTAATTGGGCATTCTGTTTTGTTATGATCTTTCGAACGTGTGAATGACAAAACCAGGAATTGGTTTTACCCAGGCCTTCATTTAAATGCGGCCAGTGGACACGTAGTACGATGGAAAAAGAATATAAAAATAATGAAGCTGCGACGCGGAGTGTATTCATCCAGGAAGTCGTGTTACTTTACTTAAAATGTGGGTGGAAATATAAATTTCTTTTGGTCTTCTGGCATTACGGTTTGATTAGTTTACTAATTCATCAAATAAGAATCACGCAGACGTTCGAAATAAAAAAAATATGTCCATCATTCTGAACATCTCAGTCAATAAACTGAAAAACACATAAATTTGGAATTCTGTTTAGGTACGGAGCATTCACAAACTGGTTCCCGAAAGAATTTCCTCACATGACGACATTACCCTTAGTCGATTGTGAACCTTGCACCTGTCTCCCAGGCTAAGGCGATGTATGATGCTTTTTTCCAAAAAGGATGAGGTTATAACGCAAAATCATATATATACACGTCGTTTGTTCACTCTGGAAATCCTTTAGTGGCAAATAATTTCAGATTCTGGAGGGGAACTGAATGACATTCGTCAAACCGGTTGATTCTTGCATTTGTGACTTGTTCACTGCATGTGCGGAATTGTGAACTACCTTCTCAATTGTGCAACACAATCGAGAAGGTGAAGGAGGCATACAACCATGAATTTCTGGAGATCATTACTCAAAGTTATGTTTGTTAAGAAAACAGGCAGCAAGAGCAGGGTCATTAACGGCCATGAAATCTTTCGGTTCCATTCTGTTAAGAAGACTATTGCAAGAGGAGACTTTCTGTATACGAGAACGTGCTACATACAATGGCAAATGAGTTCCACATAAATCTGACGGAACTGCTTACATAAGAAGTACAAGCGGCACTGGTAGAGTTACCAGCCCGAGAAGAATCTTTATTAGGCTCAGAGGTCTGGATAAACTAATCCTTTATTATGTTTAGAGTGAAAGCATGTCATAAGATTAAGAAGAATGTCATGGGGTTAGAAGTAGTTGAAATAATCTGAAGGTCATCGACGATAAGAAGAAAGATGGCAGAGGAGAGAACAGAGCCCCGGGGAGGGAACACCACAGGTGACAAGAAAAGGGAGATGGATAACTCTTATTAAAAAGTCTTGAAATTTGTTTTCGGAGTGGAGAGAGCATATATATGTCCAGGGAGTTTATGAAAGGACATACGATTCTTCAGTTCCTGAGAGAGAATGACCAGGCCTGAGTAAGGTCAGCAATTGATTTTGATAGAAACTACATATCTAGGGAGAGGGCTTTGATATTTCCAGTATTTTAGAAAATGAACAGTGGGTGGAGTTTCAAGGGTTTCATATATTTAAAAGTAAGACCAATAGGGAAGTAACTGGATGGAATAAAGCAGTCCAACTTCTTACAGATAGGCAGTACAAGTGAGAGCTTCCAAGAAACGTTCATACCAATGTTTACAATCAGATGCAAAGGACGAAAAAATGTGAGAGCAATGCAATCCCTAATCCCTTGAGCAACAAAAGAGCGACATATTTTAGAATTAGATAGAATTTGCCAATCAAAATGATAAAATTCATGGAGACTGGTTAACATAGTTAACTACGATGGAAAAAAAGTAATTTCAGGAGGGGCATCTATAGTGAGTTGAATATGACAAGAAAAGCCAGATTTACTTTAATGTTCGGAGATGATTTCCAGCTAGAGAGAGTAAAGAACTGTTTTAAACCCCACGGAATTTAGTTCGGCAACGATTCCAGCACCCTTGAAGGCAACAAAAGGCAAAGAGCAGAGAGTGATTCTGGACTGCCAGTGAGCGAACATGAATCAAACCTTGCAAGGCCTGTTCGGGAGTGAAAGTTTCCGAGATAAGTAATATATACTAGTATATAGTACATATATATATATATTATATATATATATATATATATATATATATATATATGTACATGTATATACTCCTATTCTCTCAATGGTATGATTGTTCCACAGAGCTATGGTCTCAGAAACAGAAGATTAACCCTACAATGGGGAAATCAAGAAAAACATCAATTCATCATGTTCATATTGGTCAATGTGACATATGCGAAGGCTAATAGCGATAATGAAACTGGACGTACTATAATATATATATCTATATATATATAATATATATATCTATAAATATATATCTATATTATCTATTAATGTGTGTGTGTGTGTGTGTGGTGTGTGCTGTTTATGAGTGCACTTGCTCACGCTTTTGTGGATATATTATACTATATATATAACGATATTATTATATATAATATATGTGTGTGTGTTTGTGTGTGTGGTTGTTATACTATATATATATATCATAATAATATATATTAATATATATCTATAATATATATATTATATAATATATTATAGTTCGTTGTGGTGTGTGTTTTGTGGTATATATAATATATATATATTATATATATATCTATATTTATATATATATATCTTTATATATAATATATAAATAAATGATTATATATTATATATCTTTTAATTAATTTATAATTATTATAAATATAATATTATATATATTTAGTTCTAATATTATATAACCTCTATCAACTATTATATTATTAATCTATATATAATATTACATCTTTAGAAAATTAGCCCTCGTCATCATGTTAATCTACGGGATATTCTAAACCACATCCAAATTTAGGTGGCGAAAACTTGAAAAAAGCGTCTAATAGTCTCTCCAAATTGAAAGGACAATCGAAGGAGTCAGCCCAAGAGTAACTGTGACACATAAATGTAAAGTGGATAATATACTGTCTTAAAGAACTAAAATTCGACGGAGTTGATCCAGATAACAAAGTCAGAAGCAAAATTTAACACCGCACTGTAGTACCTATGTTGCGTTTAACAAAATGACAAAGAGGAAAAAATATTTTTCGTTATATAACACTTGTATTAATACGAAGTTACGAGAATTATATGAAATTACAACAGGTACCTTGTTTCTCTTCGAAACAAACAAGCCTTTTCCCAGACACTCCATAACTAAGTCTATTTGTGCAGATCTTCGCCAAAACTGCTGTTAGTCATTTGTGATTAAAGCAGGTGTCCTTTGCCTACTTCAGTAAGTAGGACATACTTAAGACAAAGAGGAAACCAGTTTTACGGGTTAAAAGCAGAATAAAGACTGAACATGGAAATCCTTAGCGATGTATGTAATAGGATGCGTAACCTTATGTCGTAGAAAAAGATTGGCCAATTCCTATTTCAAATGCCGGGCTGAAGGTCAAGTTATGCATGCCTAGAGGTCAATTTCCAAAATAAAACTGAGTCATAGAATCTCTCTCAGAGAGGCGTCAGGGAGGCGAATACCCTCGGGACATGGATCGGGCGGGTGGGTTCTCTAACGACTGCCCACGCTCATCCCGAAATGCCCTCCACCCCAAGCAAGAGGGCTCTGCAATCCGTCCCCGGGACCCTAAGAGCCACTCCTAGATTTGGCAACGTTCCAGGAGATGTCCTCCAACAAAGGTTGTTCCAGTAGTTTCCTACGTCATGAAATCTGCAGCCACGAAGAAATGAATTACAAAGGGTGTCCTCAATCCATTTTACTGACGGAGAACTGAAAAACACATCCAAATCAACTAACTTCCCAAATATAAAACAAAGAATTGAAGCTGAAATTTTGCGTGAATTGCATCCAACAACTGTTTATGTCAGAAACTGCACTCAAAATACGTTCTGTGTGAATATCATTGGATTATATTCACATCCATAAACTTTATCGCATCAATTTCCGCGCATCGTAACTTATAATCGAATGATAATATCCCACTGAAGAATAGAGATTCTTGATTTCTAAGAGAGAGAGAGAGAGAGAGAGAGATTCTTCGTCTCTTATGGCAGCGATGAAAATGACCATTTTATTATTATTATTATTATTATTATTATTATTATTATTATTATTATTATTATTATTTGTTTAAGCTGCCATTTCTGACTAAGTCCAATCGGCTGAGAAAATTACCATTTCTGATGCGTTGCGTCAAAATTTTTCTCTGCTCAGAGCCGAATAAATAATGGTGGAATCTTCCACGCTATGTGAATTTTTACAGCGTAAAGAAAACAAGCTTGAAAAAATAATCATGCTGCTT
Source organism: Macrobrachium nipponense (assembly GCF_015104395.2). Lineage (NCBI taxonomy): Eukaryota > Metazoa > Arthropoda > Malacostraca > Decapoda > Palaemonidae > Macrobrachium > Macrobrachium nipponense. The sequence goes on along the minus strand of NC_087200.1, from coordinate 137,952,558 downwards.
TAAAAATGAAATGTATCTCAGTAAGACTAATCAGAGCAATGGGGGTCTAATATACTACATTGGAAGAAAAACTAGACTACTGAATGTGTGAGCGGTGAAAGGTAAACAGCGTTACACGCTTCTCATTGAAAAACGAATGATGTTTCCACCCGTATGAGCAAGACTCGACAGTCAATAATTCAGATATATACGGCGTTAGTGTGACAAAACTGACCTTTTGAAAACCTTACGTTTAGGCTGTTGCTCCATCACTGCATTTCGAGCTGTTAGAATACAGCAAGAGGACATACGAATTACTTCCATGGAAATAATAAGTGGATTAAATATAGTAGGCAAATATTTAAATCTTGCAGTTACATAAAGCAACTCAGATTAAGAAAAAAAAAACACTGAAACGCGTAAAATCTGAAGAAAAGAACAACTACATCGTATAATGCTGTATAAAACCATCCACTACGACCAGCAGCTCTCAAGTTACTTATCAGATGCGGTAGATTGAGGGTGCGTTCCCATGGCTCTGGGAAACGCTGCAGGGTCCATGATCCTTGGCTAACTTTAATCTTCAATAAAATAAAAATTACTGAGGCTAGAGGGCTGCAATTTGGTATGTTTGACGATTGAGGTTGGATGATCAAAATACCAATTTGCAGTCCAATAGCCTCGGCAGTTTTTTTTTTAAGATAAGATAAAGTGCGGACGGATGGACGGACAGACAGAGCCGGCACAATAGTTTTCTTTTACAGAAAACTGAAACCGAGCCGGGCAAGATATCATCTCCGGAGTTATGCAGATGCCAAATACAGTAAAATAATTTACTGCTCATCGCCTCTTGAGTGACCTTGCTAATTTCTCTGTTTCTAGCGTATCATATTACTTTGGGCGTCGAGAACAGGTTTTTATACATTACAATACTTGGTTCTCAAAGTCCAAAATTTAAATTCCTTGATTGTAAAATCCCATTTCCTCAGTTTTCCCGGCTATGAAATAGGTGTTACGTCAGGTGTCTTAACAGGAATGTGTTGCTATAATCGAACAGCTTGAAGTAAAGGACCGAAACAACAGCCGATATATATATGTATTTGTGTGTGTGTGTGTGTGTTGTTTTAGTCCTTTACTATTAGCTGCTGGATATTACAGCAACACCGTCCTGTTAAGACACCTAATGTAATACCTATTTCCTAGCCGGGAAATTCTGAGGAAATGAATTTTACATACGATGTGTATATATATGTGTGTGTGTGTGCGTGTGCGTGTGCGTTGTATGCATGTATATATATATATATATATATATATATATATAATATATATATTATATATATATATATACATATATATATATATATATATATATATAATTATATATATATAAGCGAATACCACAGACAGAAATCCAAGCGCTTTCGTCTTTACTAAAACACTGTCAAGGAACGAATGAAATGCAGTTGGAAAGAAAGTTACCAGGTAAACAAAAGGATCAAGAATACCAGATGGTTAATTGTCAAAAGGGTAAAAACCAAGAGATAATTCAGGATTATCGGATATCGGATATATATATATATATATATATATATATATATATATATATATAGATATATATATATTCCATTTTTTCGAACGATTTTCTCACAAGCGAGAGGTCCCGAGTTTCATCTCCGAGCATCAATAAAATGGATGAGTCGATTTGGTGGGCTCCGGCCAGGGTGAAGAAAGACACAGGGCAAGAAACCTCATCCCAAATTTTTCCCTTTAATAAACCTTCTGTTCTAGCGTCCGACTACTAAAATATTGAGAACCATCTAGAGTAAAAGCGAGAGAGAGAGAGAGAGAGAGAGAGTGATAACAGCCATAATGACCTCTTTAATTTCTCGAGCTATTCAACCTT
>NC_087200.1:137825676-137945676 GCF_015104395.2 Macrobrachium nipponense | reverse complement strand
TTATATAAATGGTTTACTATCTGTTACACATAATGTAGGCATATAAATTAATGGACCTTCAATAGAAATTTAAAAAGTAAAATGTTCGATTTCTTCAAACATTTTGGCGCGCACAGACCAATTATTTTCCTTACAGTACTCTCATTCTTTGCTCTGCTTTACTACTTCTTTAACGTTACTGTGTTCGAGAGACAATAATATTTGTCTACTTGGAAGTAAAATTCAGTTTTCAAGGACGATTACTTAAAGGGTCATTGGGATTAACAGTACTAAGTGGTTTGATAACTAAAAACATTGCTTTGTAATAATATATTTTAAGATTCTTTTCCTTGTAGGTTAAACTATAACTAAAGGACATTTTCCGGTCAATTAATCATCTCCAGATAATAAATAGTATGAATCAAAGACACGAAACATAAAACAAATTAACCTGCACTTTCATAAACAGATCATCTGATCTTCAAGCGGTATCGAGATGAGTCTAAATGTGACGGGAGACGTTTTGAAATGGGGAGGAGAGGAGGATCTTTCCGGATACAGGAATGGTGGGTAGCGGGGAAGGGGAAAGGGTGGGGGAAGGGGAGTTAAGCTACGACCACCTGGGGGAAGCGAGAGAACCTGCTAACAACGTGGGGGGATGTGCAAAATGCGGAAAATGGGAGCGTCCGGTGTAAAGGAGTCCGGCATTTGTCCTTCTAACAAAGGATTTTCACTATATCGTGCTACCATAAACAATCGGGGGAATCGCAAAAGTTAAATGTACATACATACACACACACACACACACACATATATATATATATATATATATATATATATATATATATATATATATATATATATATATATACATGAGAGAGAGAGAGAGAGAGAGAGAGAGAGAGAGAGAGAGAGAGAGAGAGATCCACAAAAACAAGCCTAATAAGACAACAGTCAGCCACGTTCATACTATAATGGTGAATCTAGGATGAGGCAGTGCGAAGAACATTTAGTACACATTCGTTCCTCACTTTTGTTTTGTAAGTATACTTCCTAGGATCCAGAGTAATTCCTCATTTCAAGTCGCCCTTCTCCAAAGACCTCCAAATCGCATCTTTTGCAACCCCCCCCCCCCCCCCCCCCCCCCCCCCAATTCTCTCCATTGACCAGACCATCTCAAAATATTCTGTCCCATTTTTTCACGTTTGCTAATCTTTCTATTACATCGTTTAATCTATACTTATCGCCCTTTCGGTCCCCTTCGTTGTACAAATAAAAAGAAGATAGATATCAATAATCTTCGCCTTTTTCTTTCATTCACATACATTTTAACTTTTACTTACATCAGTGCTTCCTTGTCTTCAAAATCTATAGTACTACACCTCTACTGCCTTTTTGCTTCACATTTCCTTCTCTTCTTCCATTCTGCCATCATCTCTTCCATGCACTTCCACAATTCCTATGCGGATCAACATGGGCGTCCACTGCAACTTTCTCAGGGGCGGGATGGGGCAAAATAGCACATTCCCAACAGTCTTCGGGGAATTCCTCCTTAGACGGTCTGATTGGGTTGGGGACAGGGACAAATTCCCGTTTTATCTCCTCAACGCCCAAGCAGGTCAGTAACTTCCATTTGTCCGGTTTCCATTTACCCTGGCATTCTTACTCGAGCTAACATACATTTTCAACTTTCTCTTCTTACAAACACTTCCGGAATCTTCCACCGGCCTCCGTCGCTTCTCTTCTCTGTCACCCGAGTGTCTGTGAATATGTCACAACGCTCTCTCATAACTTCTTTCATTTCCTCATAAAATTGGCACCAATATTTTGAAGGTTAGACGCAATGTACTTGACTTTTTGTTGTATTATTCGTAGTATGAACCGTCAGGACCAGTAAGAGAAAAAAATTATTGTTAATGAGGTTCAAAGTAATTTGTGTACTAATTAATTATCTTATTATCTCTCGATTGCAATACAATGGGAGCTGTATGAGATGATACCATCTCAGGTCAAATACAAAATTAAAACTAGAGTGTCTTGACGGCCCTACAGACAGTGACTTTAATTAAAGAAAATAGGAAGTTTATATGACCACATAAGTAAAAATAAACATATCATTAAAACAAGCATAATGTAACTGCACGCACTGGTAGCAAGTGATTTGATGTTGAAATATTCATCACCACTACCACTACTACAATTACTAAACCCTGATCGTAAGAGATCCAGGTTTTCTTTATAATATTATTCTCTCGCTCTAATAACATCATTTGAAACATCATATTTTTCCATTGAGACGTTCGGTAAGAATGACTCAACCGACGGGGATATTCATAACAATTTCGGAATAATCTGTATGTGGAGAAAACGTTCTTGCCCTTAAACTGTATCTTCCCAGAAGTCTCACAAATGCTTTGCGGCCTTTCTCCGATCAGCAGGTAATCAACGAAACGCCTAAACATTTCGGATCAAGCTTCAAGTCAAGAGAAATCTCGTTTGCCATGTACTGCGCACAAACTACTTCTTACAAAAGCGAAAGCCAATAAAATTCGGGTGCTTTGGTGTGTGGTTCTGTAGGTGGTAACCTACATGGAAAACAAGAGGTCGAATCATATCTTACTACACTGAAGACGGTAACCGTCCGTTAATGAAGATTGTGACTTGATTTTTCATTATTTTTGGTTCAACTGGGATAGATATCCATGGCGGCGAAGTCTCTCATAAGTAAGTACTACAAACAATACTTGCGTGAATTAGATTATAGGTCGGGAGCATTGAATATCAGTACAATGATTGAAAGAAAAAAATTCTCTCCAATGTCTAAAAAAAATTTGAAACTTTTACACACACACACACACACAAACACACACACATAATCTACAGACAAAAACAGGCTTCGTGACCATTTCAAGTTGAACGTTACAACACTGGTACTCTCAAACGAACAGAAACAAAATGTGGAACAAGTGAGTCAGAATTACCCCGATTTTCATGAAAACAACCACGACCTTGACGTTATGCTAATGAAGCTATCGCAACGATGTAGTATATTTATGGAAGCCTGGCAGGCCTCTTGCTTCAGACATCGTGGCAACAGCGACTGTTCTTTGTTCTTATAATTATAACAACACTGATATGACTGTTACGGTGTTTAGCAAGAGAAACAATAACGAATACGAAATGATGGGGTGAAGAGATATACATCAACACCGTATTTTCGGGAGAAACATTCCCCACTTCTTGAAACTCTCGGCAGATGTGAATGAGTCACCTGTCTCGCGTCAGACGAGTGACACTCCACCCTTCTCGGGAGATACCCTAGACTAGAGTCCTAGACCAATCATTTTTCGTGTGCCACTTTGCATAAAATAGTAAGGCACGCGTGTCACCATAAAATTGTATACTGTAGATACCTAAGCAGAAGAAATTAGCACTGTCATATCACTTAAATACATTTTAATGAAAATGTGTTAGTATACTTGGTTTCTATAAAATAGTAACTTTAGTCATCAATGGTTTTGCATTTAACATTAATGATTTTTTCCAAGTTATTTACCTTTTACTTTTAAATCACAATTTTATATTGTTTCCAGCAGAGGCAGGCCAGCAATGAAATGGCCATTTTGGCCTGCAGGAATGGCCGGATAAACCGCCCTTCCCTAGCTAGACCCAGGGATGACATCCACGTAGGAATATTGAGTTCGACGTCTATCTGACACAGTACTGAAAAGAAGCAACATAGCGCTACGCCTTATTTTGTACTAGATTTAAAAAGAGAGCAATGTAACTATACATACACCACCACACAATAACATGTTCTAGTGGCAGGATCTCTGTACCTCAATTAGTAAATTAGTACTTAAAGTCTGGACGATAGCCCTGTAACACAGTACTACAGTCTTAAAAAGCATAGGCCTAAAACAATAAAAGAGCGGCGGAAGAGATAATAGAGGAATAATATTAATAATCATAATAAAATCTGACCCAACGGCAACCAGTATAGAAAGAAATACAAATTACAAATAATAATAAAACCTGATTCCACAATATACTATATAGGAAAGAATTCTAACTTCACAGTAAACGATATAACACCAATGACAAGCGCGAAAGCTAAATCTAGCAAGCAGGGAGAAGCCGTTCAAGCATTTGACTGCTTGAAGGCAGAGGAGAAAAAGCCCTCAAAAGTCGATCATTCAAGAAATAGCTGCTGACCTCGACCGATGAATATAAGAGAAATTCCTGGCATCATTACACAATCGTCGAGCTCGGGAATTATCGCGGTTAACCAAAGGAGTCAGTGCAATGCATTTCTACTACCACATACACACGCATGCAAATATATATATATATAATATATATATATATATATATATATATATATATATATATATAAATATATCCAACACTAGGTTCGGTATACAAATGTATTATTAAATATACAAAAAGTTATAATACAATACTTATATATATATATATTATTTATATTATAAATTAGATATAGGGAGAGAGAGAGAGAGAGAGAGAGTGAGAGAGAGAGAGACGAGAGAGAGAGAGAGAGAGAGAGAGAGACTGCAACAATAAACGGAAAATATACACAAGATATCATAGAGTAGGTGTAACTATAGTGCAGTATTGACGGACTAAATTCACAAAATATGCTGCATGTAAGCCTTGCATTGTCATTCCGGTAGGGTAAATACAAGCATCAATTAAATTTTTAAAAAAATATCTAATTTAAAACACTGCATTGAAGCACTACAGTAAAAATGCAATAAAAGACAGTAACACTACCATAAAGTACACATAAGTTTAAAAATTGCACTGTCTTGCACAGTCCATTAAGAGGCAGAGTGATAGTTTTTTTTCAGCACTGCTGTTTGTTAATAAAATTTTGTTACCAAGCTACTACAAGGGTGTTTTATATATATATATATATATATATATATATATATTATATATATATATATATATATATATACGTATTATATATATATATGTATATATATATATATATATAATATATATATATATATATATACACCTTATAATACACACACACACACACACACACACACACACACACATATATATATATATATATATATATATATATATATATATATATATATATATATATATATATATATATCTGTCGGTAAAAATGTTCTGTTACAACAGATTTCCATCTAATAAAAGGAGCCCATAACAACACCAAAATATAGAGTGAAAAGTACTATATTTCAGTGACTGCTGTCTCTCTATTCAGGTATATGAATGAGAAAAGTTTACAGAAAAGGTGGTATTTATACCAAGAAATCCATCCACAGGTAAACCAATTTAGGTCATCCCCGCTGATAATCTTCCTTTAATCTTCTTAAGCATTGGTTGAATGAAAACTTTGTCGATCACATCTGAATCCCATGCTCCTTTTGAGATGTTCATTACCTGCCTGTCTTTTATTAAGGCCGATTCCATCATTTGACTCTTGTACCGGCAGTTGCTGCTATAAATTATACGTGACAAATTCTAGTTTATTCTATGGTTATGTTCATTTATATAGGATGAAAATAGCTAAGTTCTGTTGTCCATACCTAACTGACCGTTTGTGTTGTATTAATCTCTGGGGAAGTGATTTTTCTGTAAATCCGATGTAAGATTGGTCACAGTCCTGGCATGGGATTTCATAAATCCCTGTTTCCTTGGGGAATGTCTTTTGTTGGACATTAATCAGGGATTTGGCTAAGGTGTTTGGGTAAGTAAATGCAAAAGGGTTAGATCTTCCTTGGGTCTGAGTCACTGTCTTAATCGTGTCCAGGTGAGGAATTTTCATTTTATTGTTGGGTGTCTCTTTGGTCTTGTTTTGAGGGGGTTGGTAGAAAATTACGTTTGCTTTGTGAATTGCTTTCTCAATTATATGGTCAGGATACTTTAAAGACAAAAGTTGCTTACGAATTAGTTCAAATTCTTTTTCCAGGAAATCTGTTCAATTCACAAAGCAAACTTAATTTTCTACCGACCACCTCAAATCAAGACCAAAGAGACACCCAACAATAAAATAAAAATTCCTCACCTGGACACGATTAAGACAGTGACTCAGACCCTAGGAAAATCTAACACCTTTGCATTTACTTACCCAAACACCTTAGCCAAATCCCTGATTAACGTCCAACAAAAGACATTCCCCAAGGAAACAGGGGTTTATGAAATCCCATGCCAGGACTGTGACCAATCTTACATTGGATTTACAGGAAAATCACTTCCTCAGAGATTAATACAACACAAACAGTCAGTTAGGTATGGACAACAGAACTCATCTATTTTCAACCATATAAATGAACATAACCATAGAATAAACTGGAATTTGTCACGTATAATTTATAGCAGCAACTGCCGGTACAAGAGTTAAATGATGGAATCGGCCTTAATAAAAGACAGGCAGGTAATGAACATCTCAAAAGGAGCATGGGATTCAGATGTGATTGACAAGGTTTTCATTCAACCAACGCTTAAGAAGATTAAAGGAAGATTATCAGCGGGGGTGACCTAAATTGGTTTACCTGTGGATGGATCTCTTGGTATAAAATATTTACTTACTTTCTTTTCTGTAAACTTTTCTCATTCATATACCTGAAGAGAGAGACAGCAGTCACTGAAATATAGTACTTTTCTCTCTATATTTTGGTGTTTTTATGGGCTCCTTTTATTAGATATATATATGTATATAATTCATATGGTAAACATACATGGCTTTAGAATTCAGTACCGTCAAATGTGTTGCTTTCGCATTTTTTAATTTAACCAAAACGTTTTAGCATGGAAAGTGCTACAATATACAAAGAAAGTACAACGGTTAACACAGTAGATCCACAATGAATTTGGCTCCAAGTAATCCACGATCAATGGAAAACTGACTGGAAAGAAATCTTAATTAAATTCGCTACTGATGGATGTAGTACTATTCTTACCTTCACCTGAACATTTGCAGGTTTCACACAACTGGGGCTTATATGTAGTTCTGTTGCTTCTGTTACATATGATGGCGCAGTTGGCATTTTGACAGGCACTATTCCCTAGTGCAGGATTAGCCACTGTGACAGCTACAAGCAAAACGTCAATGAGAACTGCAGACATGCGAAAGTTCGCCATTGTGGAGTATTTCTTCGATGCAGGTCCTCGGGGAAGAAATCGAAATCGTTTCGGCTTATGTTTTTCTAGGTCTAAGCGTTCATGGCTGTTTCCCTTATATCATTCCGGAAACATTTACGTAAGAAACGAAACGTGTACTAAACTTAATAACTTTTATTTACTCGTAATTCACGTCTACTCCACCATCATACCGATGATCATGTGACCTTCATGTTAAAACTTAGACCAGTTAAGTTGCTCTTAACTGAAAATTCTGGAAGGAAAGATAAACAAAGAATGTTTTACAAATCATTTACAAAATAAAATTGTTCTTAACATAAATCTACCTAGGTTATGAATGCCAATGTTATCAGGTCACCAAATACAAATCAGAGTTGATTTTTAAATGTTACTGAAGCTGCGATATTGCTTTCCGCTCCCATGATTACCTTGGCTGGGTAACTTTCTCTTAAAACCTGTCAAGTTGGGTTGGTACAAAAAAAAATATATAAATAAATAAAAATAAATAAATGAATAAATAAAATTTAAAAAACTTTGGATGTTTGGGTGGATAACATTTTTTCTAAAACTTCTTTATCCTTAGCAGACTTTACATTTCAAATTTTTTATACAGGTTAATGGTATTTCTACCGACGAATCATCCATCTCATCAGAAATCTCAACGAGTTGTAGGGCTTCCATCTCATGAGTACATAGGGAATCTGTATATCATATATAAATCATACAAGAGAAGGTAAAATAAATATTAGCGCACTAGCTTTATGATACGAAAAACCACTATTCGTTAGCACTCTAAACCCAAGATCAATAGGTCATTCTACTTCATGGCACAATGGTCCAAAGATAAGAAGTTTCATGGGCCGAGGCTGAATTTCATGTCTGTGAGTTTCATACGGCATTATATGCTGCACAGAAAACTCGTTTCATCGGCTCATCTTGTATTTGTTTATTCTTTATCACAATGTACGTTAAAGCCCATTATATAAATATTTCATTATTGCATTAATAAAAAGGCAGTTTAGTTCAATGCAGATGGGTGTGACTCTATCCCATTTACTTATATTAGTATTGCTACTTTGTTAAATGAACTTTGTAACATTTTTAGCGCATCTATATTTCTACATGGAGGCGACAGTTCTTGGGTTACAGTGTCCTATTGTCACTGCATTTACTATCTGGTCTGTCATATTCAGCTTTCGTCAATTATCAGTAGCCCTTAATTCATAACTGGTATCTTTCCTATGTGCAATTCTGAATCATTTCAAGTTTTACGTCTCACGTCTCTTATGACCTCTTCCGACAGACATTGTTCTATTTTCATTTTGCTTGTCTTTTACAGTCCATCAAATTCTATGTTCTCTAATCTGGTCATATCCATCTATATTTCAAGATATGTCCAGAAAATCAATTGCAATTTTTATATCTCCGAGTATTCATTGCCATGTAGGAAGATTATGGTTGAATTTGTTTTATCTATCGAATGCACGTTCGTGAACATTCTAATAAAATTTCTAACAAATTTGACTACATTCTAATTTGGCGAAAGAATCCGGCGTTCAATCAACCAGACTTGCGTTAAATACAGACATTCACTGAAATGTCGACATTTCCAAAGCACAAAGTAACTTCCCTCTGTCTTGAACAACCGTTAGTCTTAAAGATAAAGATGGCGCTCATTGTTAATCGGAGGATTTGGTCTCGAATGTCACATACTGGTGCATATGATTAAAAAAATAAGATACATTATGGTTCTCAATGATGCTTATGAAACAAAATGCGCATTCAGGAAAGCAGAAACCTAATTCAAAGTTGAATGAAACAGAGAAACAAAAATGTAATTAAACGGTGATCTCTCGTTATCTCCAAATTTCACGTTCTTCCTATATTTCTTCCTTTATGTCAGCACATTATTCTGCATTAGCTGGTGTCCCATATTCTTCACATGTGCAACTTAAAGTAGACTGCACTCGAGTAAATGTATACAGTTCAGGGTCAGGTAGGCGGGAACACGGGTGGGAGGAGGGGCCAATTCTAGGAAAACGTACAACGTTTGGTGAATGGAAATAGAATCCTATCACGATATCCGAAGTAGTTGTGGACACTTCGCAAAACCTATAAATAAAGAGGTTAGTTCTTTCCTCTGTCACTGCGCAAAATATAATGTAATATTCTTCAGTACGCAAATAAAACCACATTTTCACAAAAGTTATCAGAGCAATTGAAATCACTTTAAAACGGAAAAAGAGGGAAAAACTCCAAAAATGCAGGTTCGTTTCAGCTCTAGAAGACACGGCACTTTAAACACTCCATTTCAGTTATCTGAATTGGAGAGTAACTCACTTAAAACCACTCGGATATTTTCGGCACTTCCTCAGCCTCCAAGGGCCACTTGCTTACTATTCCAGGCTGGGCTCAAGAGCTCAACAGTTACTGGCTGGCCTCCAGCACAGCCACTCAGTATCAAACCGTCGCTGCTGCTACCCCTGTCACCCCCAACATCCCGGGTCCCACCCCACAGGTGGTTGAGGAATTCGTGGGAAAAGTGCTGTCAATCTCTTAACCAATCATACTATCTATTATTCTAACAAATTTGCGAGAGCAATCTCTTGCTTCACGGGCAAAATCGTTAGAGGCTCTCCTCGTTAATCGCTTCGTTTTAAAAGAAATGACGAAAATGAATCATCTATTCCAGAGTAATCAAATAACAATTGACGCACTGTAAACTAACTCTGTCGTCACGACTTCCTCCGACTTACCTGTGCTCTCGTCCCCCTAAAACATGACAACCCCCGGTCCACAACCCCCACCCCCTTTTTACTCGCCACACCTGTAGCATCGTCTTTCTCTCTCCCAACGCTCTTTATGAATTAACTAACGAAATGGTACGAAACCAAAAAAAAAATCCGACCTTATTACCTTGTGGCAGGTGATATCACTTGAACATCTTTTCCCAAGACCGGGAAAGAAATTTGGTAAAACTTGCACATAATATAATTTCATTTGAATTGAGATTTCTTTGATATGAGTATCATATCAGTTATCATGGAGAATAGTGTGAAAATGGTGGTGAAAAAAAAAGACGGGTGAGCAGACCCCCTTGCTTTCACTCACTCAAAATAGCCCCTACATGAACATAGTCTGCGGATAATAGAAGCCTCAAGTGTATAAAATTAATAGTATTCACCGTAGCAATAGAATATAGTGGTTTTCCTAATTAGGAAAACAAATAAAAATAAAAATCGATATAAAAGCTTGTAAGCTAACCATAATCAAAATGGCAGACTCTAACCATAAAAGAGAAAAAGTCCAGAGAGTTTGGGGACACAGGATAGAAAAACAAAACCCGAGTTTGTGGATCTGAGTACCTGAGGGTACGAGAATCACCGAAGCAAGCTATTAGGAATCGCTGATTTTGGGAAATGACTCTGGAATACTGTAACCCCATGCTAAGAAGAGAGGCTCATTGTACATCAGTGAAATAGTGTCCGAGAGAGAGAGAGAGAGAGAGAGAGAGAGAGAGAGAGAGAGAGTGATTTGTCAGCGCTGTATAAGATATAAGATTTCAACGCTGACAATGTAAGCTATCTTAACAACTGGACTGATCTCCTTCACAATTTTATCGGCAAACGCAAAGCCGATACAAAGTATACAATTCATCCTTCACCTGTCGCTTGGAACATACTCGTACAACGTTCTCTGGTTTATGAAAGTTATATTTGTTATACCTTTTCTCGTTGTTCCCGATTGTTAGAATTTCCCTTCGATCTATAGTGCAGTAAGGCAATGGCTCAATGTCATTCTTACATCGTGGTTTGACACCTGCCAAACTCCACAGTTCTTCACTCATCTTCTATTCCGGATTTTTTCATCGACACATATTTATTAAGTATATAAAATATAGTCAAGTCCCTGATTCGTGTCTAAGAACTGTTTCAATCAACTGATGGAACAAAAAAAAAAGCATATATACAACACGCAACAACGATAAGGAAATATGACAAGTTTATAATTCTAGTTCAATCGAAAAATGCACAGATTAATAAAAAAAAATCAAATGCTTTCAATTATTTCATGCATTTGGACCACAAGGACATTCCTCGAAAAGATACAGACCGCAGCATTGTTGCGGTTTTGAATGACTTAATTTTGTAGGTTCGAACTCTAAATGACTGTCCTATGATGAAGGTAAAACGCCTTGTGTACTTAATTGATTCGAGTTACTGCTTCATAATAAAGTTACAATTTTTCATGTCTTCGATGCTTAGTACTGCTTCTCTTAAACGCATTAATTTCCGATTCCAGAATCGTAATTCCTTAATTACACGGCAAGATGAAATTGCCATTTTGCGCGCCATTTGAGCTCTTGCATAGTTTCTCTTTACTGCGTTGTTTTGCTTGAGACCCAAATAAGAACTCGCTCCTAACTCTTTTCTTTCATGGCGCTTGACTGGTGTTATTATTTCTTGACATTACAGCTACTGTAATGTTTCTCTTCAACAAAGATAGTGTGTCACCTGTACCGATATCTGAACTGTCTCCTTTCAATGAGGTTTCTTGCTACATAGGTACATCAATATGAGCCCAGTAATGTTTTGACGTCAGGGCTCTTCAGAGACACACAAGACTCAAAGGTCATACTGTCCTTTGGCATTTCCAAGCTGAATATCAACAATACATAAAAGCTGGTCTATTTTCGCTTTGCGAGATACTGAAAGCCAGAGGTTTTCTCATTAAGGCCTGTACACGTACATTTTAATTCTTAGACAGTTTGTGATCGGGACTAATAATATCGAATGCGTGGTTTCCTTACATCTTTAGATTGGTTTCGTGATACGCATCTTAAAATGTGATTGAAGTGGATGAAATGAATTATCAAACTTTAGGAAGCTTTACCGCATATCTTTCTTAACTGAGTAATATATGCTTTTTTTTTATTCATCCTTTAGTGATTAAGTTTTTGCTATGCAAAAACCAACGGGACGAGTAACTTTGTGACCTTTTCTAACTCGGAAAAAAATAGTGTTCGACTTAACAACGAATGACGCCATAGCGAACTTCAGCCTCTTTACGAAACAGAGGTGATATAGTTTGGAAAAGGAGAACTGAATATAGAATTTAGGCCAAAGGCCAAGCACTGGACCTATGAGGTCATTCAACGCAGAAATGGAAATTGACAGTGAAGGGTTTGACAGGTGTAACGGGAGGAAAACCTCGCAGATGCAATAAGCATCAATTGTTAAGAGAGGGTGGAAATTAAGATGGAAGAAAGAGAATATCCACGGAGGTACAGTAAAACGAACGAAACGGGTTGCAGCTAGGGGCCGAAGGCAAGCTGCAAAGAGCCTGATGAAATGCCGGTGCACTGACGGCACAACACCGAACCTCTCCTCCTCCTACGGGACGAGAGGCACTACTGAGTAGATCAACCTGAAGAGAAGCTCCGATTTCATCCAAGGCCATTATTGACAAAAGTGAGCGCGCACGGAAGCACATCAATAGAACTTGATCAGCACAAAATATGCAAACATTTCGAATACATGAAAACTGTTCGTTTTGTCATGGGATCGCGAAACTTCGGATCAAGTTGAACAAAGAGAATCGCCTTCCATATATTTGCCCTTCATAATTTCTCTGGGTTCATAAAAGTGATTTCATACGTTTACAGGTATGAATGTGACTGACAGTAAATTAATTAATTACTTAATTAAATATATAAAAGCGACTGACAGTATATAAAAATAAACAAATAAATAAATGCAAGAATACAGGTGCGGAGAACAATCTAAAACGCACCCTAAACATTCAACACGAATGAAATGACAAAGGCAAAAATGAATTGATTAGTAGCAGCCAACCAAATAAACAAATGAGGCGAGATAAAGAAAAACCAGTGAATTCGCCCAATCCTGAGAAGGCTGACTTTCTTCGGCCGAAGACAAAATGAATCATGTCATTCATCAGTTGTGTCTCTCCGGAAGTCATTGCCTGATCTTCGGGATATGCAACCATACTTGCCCTGATTACCGAATGAGTGAGAGAGAATAGAACAGAATAGAATATAGGCCAAAGGCCAAGCGCTGGGACCTATGGGGTCATCATTCAGCGCTGAAAGGGAAAATGGTGATAAGAGGGTTTTAAAGGTGCAACAAGAGGAAAACCTTCGCAGTTGCACGAGGAAACAATTTCAAGAAAGGGTGGAAAGTCAGATGGAAGAAAGAGTAGATGAACGGATGTGGACGGTAAAAGTAGGATGAATGAGCGACTCAGTCTTGAATTACTGCTCAAATTATGCCACCTCGCACCTCGAGAGTGAGGGAGACATCGGTCCTGACTCCTGAAGTATTAAACCCGAATACGTAAATCATATAATTCCATGAGACAGATGCAATAAGCTTTTGTAGTTGCTTCCGTGTAAATGTATAGTTGATGAGTATAAAGCGGTTCAGAACGAGCTATCTTGATAGTTCTGTCTACATTTAAAACGAATAAGAAAGGGAGACAATAAATCGGGGAAATGGCCACTGGACCACCAAATACTAATAATTCTATTATATAAAACACATAGTTATTAAAGAAAACAGGCAAACTAAAAAACCGAATGTCCTCATGAGAAAAATAACAGGAATATAAGGCTGACAGTAGTGGAAACAGACAAAAATGGAAAAAAAGGCCAGAAACAAATATATACATTAATAAAAAAAAGATGCAATGTACTGAATAGGTAACCACTTAACAAGTTTGCAAGTTTCGTGCACTTGCCGAAAGTAAAAAAAAATAAATAAATAAAAAAATAAAAAACTCAGGAATGATCAGAAATAAAACAATGATTAATATTTACTAGTACTTTTTCCTTGTGACATTAATATTTGATCAACCTCATTACATAGTGTTTCGTGATCTCAACCTGCCTGGGTTCTCGTGACAAGTGTATCTCTGCCTAAAACTGAATAAAATAGAACAGAATACAAACTTAGGCCACAGGCCAAGAGCTGGGAAATAAGAGGTCTTTCAGCGCTGAAGGGGAAATTAACAGTAGCAGTACGAAAACAGTAAGAAGGTTTGTAGTGTAACGGGAGGAAAACCTCGCGGTTGCACTACGAATTCAATTGAATTGAATTATGGTATTTTGGCTCAGATGTCAAGCACTGGGACAGCTCAGGCTATTCAGCGCTTATACACTAAAAGTTCAGTAATGCACTACGAAACAATTGTTAGAGAGGGTGGAAAGTCAGATGGAAGTTAGAGCATATGAACGTAGGTACAGTAAAAGGTATGAAAGAGGTAGCAGCAATAGGGGCAGAAGTTTATCATTCTATGGGGAAATGGAGTACACTTATCAAATTTGTGAAATCCTGTAGCCTTAAGAAAGCATTACTTAAAAAAATGTTAGGATTTTTTTTACTCAAAACCAGAAGAACAAAAATGTCTTGTTATCTGCAAGACTAGGAATCGCCGGAAAAAAAAAACTCATGTTTTGGATCTATTTACTCATAAGCGGACTTTAGTATTGATTTTCACTTGCATTCTCCGGAAAGTAGGCGTACTTTCACTTCCAGCTCGTCATAAAGGTATAACGGGAATATATCACTTTGTCTTCTCGTTGACGTATAAACAAAATAGGTCCTTAATTATTTTCTCCATTCTCTTATATTGAAGAAAACACATAAATTATAATAGATGGCTCAGAGCAGGAACAGAGAAAATAGGGCGTTATTTTTATGTATAGATAATGGCATATACTCTTTCTAAAGTGCATAAGTGTTAAGTAATGAAAATTAAATAGTTGAGTAAAGCAAAGTGGAAATATGCCTGGAAAGAAACCGTTCTAACTAAGAACTGGTTAGTCAAGAACACTATAAACTAATACCAGCGAATATCAACGACCGAATGAGGGCAGACAAGAAAGCCTCCAGATGCGTAATGCGATGAAACAAGGCGCTTTTACTGGAAGACGGAATAAAGTTATAACATGTCCAGGTAATTCTTCAATGCTCTACTCATTCCATTGTTTGGATGACTATAAACCAAACATGGATAAGCTAATTGAATAAAAATATTTATCACCTAGTGAAAAAAATTGTTTATGAGTATCAGAACTTCAAGAGGATTTGCATATCACATGACAAACAGTAACTGTAAACCGGACTCAAAGGCACCCCTACCAGCCCCCTCCCCTCAATTAATTCAACAGTGGCTTGGGATGTCAATGCGCTATCCCAATGCAGAGGAGCGCCTGGCGGAGAAGTTGTGAACTTCTAGTGGGAAATGCAAAAACTTCCTACAGTCTGGCTGCAAAAGGTGATACTCGGAGGCGACTGGCACAACTGCCATGATTTCTATAGGCCTTTCAAACTTCAAGAAAGGGAGTGAGAAACTGGGAGATTTTACTTTTTTTTTTTTTTTTTTTTTTTTTTTTTTTTTTTTTTTTTTTTGAGCGGCGGTGTCATTTCCCTCATGCATGGATGATTAAATGTAGTGACCAAGGGTCACAGTAAAAAAAAAAAAAAAAAAAAAAAAAAAAAAAGGTGATTGGGGGGGGGGGGACCCTGGTTCCCCCCCCCAACCTCCCCCTCCATTTGTCAGTACAAAACGGAAAAACCAAAAAATCGATGCACTGTACTTGGGCCCTTCTGCACATTTTATTTTCATATGGCGGTAATACCAAAATTAATTAAAGATGAATATATATATATAGTATAATATATATATGATGTATATATAGATATATAACTTATTGATTATATAATATATATAAGTCATATATAAATATATATATTCTATATTCAGATTATAAATAATATAAATCTATATAGATGAGATATATCTATATCTATAATATAGATATATATATATATTATATAATATATATATATATAATATAGTATATATATATATATATAATGATTGATATATATAATATATATATGTATAGTAATATATAGGATTATTTATATAGATATATATATAATATATATCCTATAATATATATATCATATAATACATATAATATATATATATATTATATATAGTATATATTATATAATAATATACATTATATAAGAAAAGTAGACAGATGGTTTGTTGGGATATCTCAATCTCAGTAGGAAAAGAAGAGCGTAGGTTAAGAGACACCACATTTTTATTGCGACGCGTTTCGTTGTTTCTTCATAACAACATTTTCAAGCCTAAAAGAGACATTACAGTATTTTAATGGTAGTTACAAGATTATGTAATTATTGGCTGACAAAGCTGAGTAAAAAGTAGCAACAATAAGATAATGGTTAAAAATCTTTAAAATAAATTGAACCAGCATACTAAAAATAAATTATATAAGATCTATTATATATACATATATATATAATCGAGCTACAATGTCCTTTAATATCTAATTCGCTCTACCTCGGAATTAATATATTTTCATATATGCTTAACCGAAGGGGCGGGAATTTTTTTTTTTTTTTTCTCGATAATAGATTTGCCTGGACCAGGGCGCGAACTATGGATCCTTTCAAACCCAGGAACGTCAGTGAAGCTTTCCTACTACACCACCCGCGGTTTGAAAGGATCCATAGGTTCGCGCCCTGGTCCAGGCAAATCTATTATCGAGAAAAAATTCCCCTTGCGGTTAAGCATATATGAAAATATATTAATTCCGAGGTAGAGCGAATTAGATATTAAAGGACATTGTAGCTCGATATATGTATATGAATCACTGGGAAATGTGATTATGACCTTATATATACAATATATATATATAATAACTCATCCAAACGTTATTTAAAACCGAAGTCTTTTGTAAACTAAAATCTTAAAATAAATAAATAAATAAATAAAAAACTGGACAGCAAGCTCAAATATGTCCATTCTGGAGAGCGTCGAGGTTCATCCTGAAAGTGTTTCCCCTTTTGGATTAGAATTAAATACTTTCTTCGGCAATATAGGAAAACAAGCCTCTCTCCCTCGACCCCCCAAAAAATTTTAACTTTCCAGAGAGCAAATATAAAAACAATGCACAGACGATGATATATATATAGTATATAATATATATATATATATATATATATATATATATATATATATATATATATATATATATATATATAAATTAGTGTCCTCTGAGATAATCTTCAGTTCAAGAAAATATAAAACTTCCAACTGACCAATAAATGGTGAGATAGGAAAATGTGAATAGGACGAGTGATCAAGATGACCCGGGGTTGCGAATTAGCAGGGTGAAAGTTGAAGCAGAGGAGAGTGAGACTGGACATCTACAGCACCAGGGCAAGGTCACCGGGATTAAGACACGGGTCGGGTTTCCAAAGGGGTTGTGTCTGACTAGGCGATAATTACAGTGATTTAAAATTCTATCAAATTTATGCAATCCAAACACATTTCACCATTGCTCGTGGATACAGAAGTATTGGTATTCTAAATATATGATTGCAGCTTTTATAGTTTTTAAGAGCATTTTTATCTTCCCTTGCTACTGCACTCGGCTGTAGAAACCAGATTTTGTAAGCAACAGTTATTAAAACAGAGACTCTTCAAATGTTTCCTAATCATATTTCATCAAAGGCCGTTTCTTTGCACGGATGATAAAAACACAAAAACGCCACAATATAGAGAGTAAATACCATTTTTCAGAGACTGCTGTCTCTCTCTTCAGGTAAATGAATGAGAAAAGTTACAGAAAAGGTGGTATTTATACCAAGAGATCCATCCACAGGTAAGCCAATTTAGGTCACTCCCACCGATAATCCTTCTTTAATCCTCTTAAGCGTTGGTTGAATGAAAACTTTATCAATGACATCTGAATCTCATGCGCCCTTTGAGATGTTCATTACCTGTCTGTATTTAATCAAGACCGATTCTATCATCTAACTCTTGTACCGACAGTTGCTGCTATAAATTATCTGACAAATTTCAGTTTATTCTGTGGTTATGTTAATTTATATGATTGAAAATAGCTGGTTTCTGTTGAGCATATTTAACTGACCATTTACGTTATATTAATCTCTGGGGAAGTAATTTTCCTGTAAAACCGAGGTATGGGATTTCGTAAACGCCTGTGTCCTTGGGGGATGTATATTTTGGGACGTTAATCAGGTGTTTGGGTAAGTAAATGTAAAAGGGTTAGATTTTCCGAGAGTCTGAATCACTGTCTTAATCCTGTCCAGGTGTGGAATTTTCATTTAATTGTTGGGTGTCTCTCTGGTCTTGTCTTGAGGGGGTCAGTAGAAAATTACGTTTGCTTTGTGAATTGCTTTCTCAATTATATGGTCAGAATACCTTAAAGACGAAAGATGCTTACGAATTAGTTCAAATTCTTTTTTCAGGAAATCTGGGGAACAAATCCATAAGGCTCCTAAGAATAGATTGCTGTCTATGCCTATATTGATAGGAATGTCGTGATAGCTAAAGTAGTGAATGTATGAAAGTGAGAACATTGGTTTTCTGTATACGGAAAATTTGAATTCTGTCGTGTCTCTAATTATTAAAACTTCAAGAAAAGGAATTTTGTTGTTTGTTTCCCATTCAACTTTAAATTTGATGCTGGGCACTAATGCGTTTAATTTTGAAAGGAATTCATTGAAATTGCCCCACCTATTATCCCAAAATGTTAGAATATCATCTACTTATCTCATCCACAACATGTTTTTGGGCTTTATCGCATATATTACTGTAGTTTCAAAGTATTCCATGTACAGATTGGCTGAAACAGGACATAAAAGGACTACCCATACTACACCCGAATTTTTGCTTATAGAATGATTCCCCAAATAAAAATACGTTATTCGATAAACATAATTCAACTCTGGAATACTTTGAAACTACAGTAACAAATGCAATAAAACCCAAAAACATGCTGTGGATGAGATAGGTAGATGATATTCTAACATTTTGGGATAATAGATGGGGCAATTTCAATGAATTCCTTTCAAAATTAAACGCATTAGTGCCCAGCATCAATAGGAAACAGACAATAAAATTCCTTTTCTTGATGTTTTAATAATTTGAGGCATGGCAGAATACAAATCTACCATGAACAGAAAACCAACATTCTCACTTTCATACATACACTACTTTAGCTATCACGACATTCCTATCAAGATAGGAGTAGACAGCAATCTATTCTTAAGAGCCTTACAAATTGGTTTCCCAGAGGTCCCGGAAAAAGAATTTGAACTAATTCGTTAGCAACTTTCGTCTTTAAGGTATTCTGACCATATAATTGAGAAAGCAATTCACAAAGCAAACGTAATTTTCTACCGACCCCCTCAAAACAAGACCAGAGAGACACCCAACAATGAAATGAAAATTCCACACCTGGACAGGCTTAAGATGGTGATTCAGACTCTCGGGCTATCTAACCCTTTTGCTTTTACTTACCCAAACACCTTAGCCAAATCCCTGATTAACGTCCAACAAAAGATATCCCCCAAGGACACAGGTGTTTACGAAATCCCATGCCTGGACATTGACCAATCTTACATCAGTTTTACAGGAAAATCACTTCCCCAGAGATTAATATAACATAAATGGTCAGTTAGGTATGGACAACAGAACCCAGCTATTTTCAACCACATAAATGAACATAACCACAGAATAAACTGGAATTTGTCACATATAATTTATAGCAGCAACTGTCGGTACAAGAGTCAGATGATAGAATCGGCCTTGATTAAATACAGACAGGTAATGAACATCTCAAAGGGCGCATTTTGAAAGGAATTCATTGAAATTGCACCAACTATTATCCCAAAATGTTAGAATATCATCTACTTATCTCATCCACAACATGTTTTTGGGCTATCACATATATTACTGTAGTTTCAAAGTATTCCATGTACAGATTGGCTAAAACAGGACTTAATTTTTGCTTATAGAATGATTCCCCAAATAAAAATACGTTATTTGATAAACATAATTCAACTCTGGAATACTTTGAAACTACAGTAACAAATGCAATAAAACCCAAAAACATGCTGTGGATGAGATAGGTAGATGATATTCTAACATTTTGGGATAATAGATGGGGCAATTTCAATGAATTCCTTTCAAAATTAAACGCATTAGTGCCCAGCATCAATAGGAAACAGACAACAAAATTCCTTTTCTTGATGTTTTAATAATTTGAGACACGACAGAATACAAATCTACCATATACAGAAAACCAACGTTCTCACTTTCATACATACACTACTTTAGCTATCACGACATTCCTATCAAGATAGGAGTAGACAGCAATCTATTCTTACGAGCCTTACAAATTTGTTTCCCAGATTTCCCGGAAAAAGAATTTGAACTAATTCGTAAGCATCTTTCGTCTTTAAGGTATCCTGACCATATAATTGAGAAAGCAATTCACAAAGCAAACGTAATTATCTACCGACCCCCTCAAAACAAGACCAGAGAGACACCCAACAATGAAATGAAAATTCCACACCTGGACAGGATTAAGATGGTGATTCAGACTCTCGGGCTATCTAACCCTTTTGCTTTTACTTACCCAAACACCTTAGCCAAATCCCTGATTAACGTCCAACAAAAGACATCCCCCAAGGACACAGGCGTTTACGAAATCCCATGCCTGGACTGTGACCAATCTTATATCAGTTTTACAGGAAAATCACTTCCCCAGAGATTAATATAACATAAATGATCAGTTAGGTATGGACAACAGAACCCAGCTATTTTCAACCACATAAATGAACATAACTACAGAATAAACTGGAATTTGTCACATATAATTTATAGCAGCAACTGTCGGTACAAGAGTCAGATGATAGAATCGGCCTTGATTAAATACAGACAGGTAATGTACATCTCAAAGGGCGCATTTTGGAAGGAATTCATTGAAATTGCCCCACCTATTATCCCAAAATGTTAGAATATCAGCTACTTATCTCATCCACAACATGTTTTTGGGCTATCACATATATTACTGTAGTTTCAAAGTATTCCATGTACAGATTGGCTAAAAAAGGACCTAAAAGGACTACCCATACTACACCCGAATTTTTGCTTATAGAATGATTCAACAAATAAAAATATGTTATTCGATAAACATAATTCAACTCTGGAATACTTTGAAACTACAGTAACAAATGCAATAAAACCCAAAAACATGCTGTGGATGAGATAGGTAGATGATATTCTAACATTTTGGGATAATAGATGGGGCAATTTCAATGAATTCCTTTCAAAATTAAACGCATTAGTGCCCAGCATCAATAGGAAACAGACAACAAAATTCCTTTTCTTGATGTTTTAATAATTTGAGGCACGACAGAATACAAATCTACCATATACAGAAAACCAACGTTCTCACTTTCATACATACACTACTTTAGCTATCAAGACATTCCTATCAAGATAGGAGTAGACAGCAATCTATTCTTAAGAGCCTTACAAATTTGTTTCCCAGATTTCCCGGAAAAAGAATTTGAACTAATTCGTAAGCATCTTTCGTCTTTAAGGTATCCTGACCATATAATTGAGAAAGCAATTCACAAAGCAAACGTAATTTTCTACCGACCCCCTCAAAACAAGACCAGAGAGACACCCAACAATAAAATGAAAATTCCACACCTGGACAGGATTAAGACGGTGATTCAGACTCTCGGGCAATCTAACCCTTTTGCTTTTACTTACCCAAACACCTTAGCCAAATCCCTGATTAACGTCCAACAAAAGACATCCCCCAAGGACACAGGTGTTTACGAAATCCCATGCCTGGACTGTGACCAATCTTACATCAGTTTTACAGGAAAATCACTTCCCCAGAGATTAATATAACATAAATGGTCAGTTAGGTATGGACAACAGAACCCAGCTATTTTCAACCATATAAATGAACATAACCACAGAATAAACTGGAATTTGCCACATATAATTTATAGCAGCAACAAGAGTCAGATGATAGAATCGGCCTTGATTAAATACAGACAGGTAATGAACATCTCAAAGGGCGCATGAGATTCAGATGTCATTGATAAAGTTTTCATTCAACCAACGCTTAAGCTTAAGGATTAAAGAAGGATTATCTGTGGGAGTGACCTAAATTGGCTTATTTGTGGATGGATCTCTTGGTATAAATACCACCTTTTCTGTAACTTTTCTCATTTATCTACCTGAAGAAAGAGACAGCAGTCTCTGAAATATAGTATTTTCTCTCTATATTTTGGCGTTTTATTGGCTCCTTTTTTTAGATGGAATTCTGTCGTAACAGAACATTTTTACCAGTCACACACACACACATATATATGCAACTGTAATAGCCACAATGCCCTCTTAACATTTTGAATTCTGAATTCTTTGCTCTTTTTTGGATACGCTTGTCACTACAAAGCCTGAAGATCCAACGTGAACTTGTAGAATGTAGAATATACTACGAAAGTAATCGTTCCAAGTACTGTTTTTCACTCGCCTTACGTGGATTTTATTATATATATTTTATGCACACACGAGAGAAAAAGAGAGCATACCAGATGAAAAAATATAGAAATTCTAACACGCTTTTATTAAAATGCACTAATAAGTAAAAAAATATTTTTATACACTCCAGATTTTTCTTAAAATTAATCATAGGTCAACAAAAATAAAAACGCGGTGCCAAAATGGAAAAAAAGCTACAAGAAAAGAATTATATTTTCGTAATTTCTTGTATCATTTCCTTCCACGTTTGGCCCCCCCACTTTTATTTTTGTAGACATGATTAAATGTAAGAAAATCCTGGTGTCTCAAAAAACTATTTTGTACTTTTGAGTACATTTAATAAAAACCTGCTTAAAACTTTTTTGTATTTTTTATTTTATACTTTTTAATTTTGGCAGGAATTATTACCAATTTATGACTGTAACTATCGAAATTGAACGTGGTATCCTGCCGAGCCAAATGTTTGAAGAATCCGTAGAGTAACTAACTAATTCTAGTCAAATAAAGTATAAAATATCTTTAGTTATTAGCAAAACCTGATACTGGAAGAGGTCACTGTAGGGTCACTAGAGGTCATTGCTGATCTACTGATCATATATGGTTGTACTGTCACCAGGAATGAGTAACAATACAAAATTTCAAATCCAGCGGATGAAGGGAACGGGTCGAAAAATGAGTTATAAGTTTTGAACCAAACAGATGCAAAAGTCAAGTTGAATAAAACAACGTAAAGAGACAATGGATGGAAAGCAAACATCTACAGAAAAAATCTAGGTCAACGTAGTTGATTGGCCAGGAGAGGCTTTATTCCATTGTACAGAAGTGGAAAAAACTACTCAAGGCTTCACGAACAGGAAGGTAGTGTATATCATAAATTAAGTTATTGCAAATGGAAAGAGCTAGACCAGTCAGTCGGTGGGCATGGGGTTGACCATGAACTGCAAAAACAGATAATGAGTGGAACGGAGGAGCGAAGACTGGAAAGCAATTTTAATGAGACTGCCGTGTTACTTTCCACTGTGCATCAAGAGGCTGCCATTTCAGGGAGACACGTGTGAGAGAGGAACCACGTGATGGCAATTTTCTTGGAATTCTAGAGTTTTTAGGTAAATATTATAGAGCCACTTACGAACATTTGGGAAAGGTGAAAAAGGTTCAAACTGAAGGCAAGAGTACGCGAGGCCAAGCACACGACCTACTTATCATGGCAGAGCCAGAATGAATTTATGGAATTATGTGCAAAGAAAGTTCTAAGTTC
Organism: Macrobrachium nipponense; assembly: GCF_015104395.2. NCBI lineage: Eukaryota > Metazoa > Arthropoda > Malacostraca > Decapoda > Palaemonidae > Macrobrachium > Macrobrachium nipponense. The sequence continues at coordinate 137,921,852 of NC_087200.1, read as the reverse complement.
AATAGTTGATGAAAGACAACGAGCCATCTACGACTCAGTAATGGTAGGTTCAACTCCAGATGTGGCACGTCATGAGAAAAATGTGTTGATACTGAGGTTTTTAGCTAAAGACGATCATTCACATACGTATGAGATTCATGAAAGGTTCACAGAGTTCATAATGTTTCATAAGAAAGCTGGATAGGACATAGTGGATATGGTGCTTTGCATGGTAGGCCATTATAAGATTCCTTTCAGTGACTGCAGAGGGCAGTGATCAGATAATGACTCAAATATGTCAAGAAAATTGAAAGGTGTTCAAGCACGTCTGCACAGAAGAGTCTAGCAGAGTATTCTCCTTTTGGTGCTCATATGCTTAATTTAACATGAGTTCATGCCTTATGTCCAGAGACTGCCACATTCTCTGGTTGTGTTCTGCGTTTTTATGTTCTTTAGCAGAAGTCCAGAAAGGCGGAAAATTTTACAAGAGGAAATCCTCGTTCACTTCCCTCACAGTCTGACCCCCATTGCAGTGCACGTATGTGTGGATGATGTTCATCCAGTTTCAACACACTTGCCTGGTATTCTTACAGCCTTGGACAAATTGCTTGATAATTCTTGTATGATGCATGAGATGTGTTCAGAAGTGATGTCTTTGAAACTGTACTTCACATCATATCCTTCCATTGTTTTGGGTGCATTTTGGTTCAATGTTCTTTCAAGCATTGATTTACTGACTAAGATCGTCCAGTCTCCTGGAATATCACTAGAAGCAGAAATGTCTCTCATCTCTGACCTGTGTGCAGAACTCGGGCAGCCAAGAGACAAGTTTGCTGACATATTGTCAGAGGCACATCATATTCCTACTTCCATGAGTTGAGTTGAATATGGAATTTAGGCCAAAGGCCAAGCAGTGGGACTTATGAGGTTATTCAGCGCTGAAAAGAAAGTTGACACTAAAAGATTTGAAAGGTGTAACAGGAAGAAAACCTTGCAGTTGCGCTATGCATCAAGTGTTAGGAGAGGGTGGAAAGTAAGATAAAGAAAGAGAATATGAAAGAAAGTACAGTAAAAGGAACGAAAGTGGTTGCAGCTAAGGGCTGCAGCTACGCTGCAACGAACCTTAAGTAATGCCTACAGTGCACAGCTGACGGCATTAACCCAGTACGGGAGCTACTTCGATGGGAATTGTGACAAAGTTTCCACAGAGGAGTGAAAAAACAAAATATTTCATGATGAAGCGCAGGATGAAGGTGTAAAGTCAACTAAAGAATCAGACTTCAGGAATAATGTTTTCTATTGTTCTTTGTATTATACTGTCACTGACCAGGAGCAGAGGTTTAGGCAGTCAAGGGCACATGTGACACTTTCAAGGCAATTCTTGAATTCAGATGCCTCAAAATGCCCGGCGCAGGGTACTCTTTAGATCTGTCTTATACGTAATTTTATTAGTGAGATGCTGCAGCATTTGAAGACACTATTTACGTCTACTAGCTCATCCTAAGTTGCTGAATGAATTAGATAGCAAGAAACTTCAGCAAATCTTTAGTGAAGTTTGCATAGCATTTCGTACATGCTGTATATTGCGTCACAGTTGCTGAGGCTGAACGCAGTTTCAGTAAACTGTCCAATATAAAATCTTTCAAAAGGGTAACCATGGGTCAAGAGCAACTGTCACTTGCAAATAATTTTGCTAAAAAGAAGGCAAGGAAGGTGAAACTGCTGTAATGATCTTCTCAAACTAAGTCATTGCTCGGTAGCAAGATTCCTTAGATGAAATATTTGGAAACCCCTTCATGCCTAGTCATCCAATATTCTTGAATTATCTTTTTAATTTTAAAAAAATGGTACTGGTTAAAATATTGGTTTTGTGTTCACATATCATAATTGTAAAAAAAATATGTTTTATACTGTACCATGTTGTTACACATTTGGAAAATTTGAGATGCGTTATTCTTTATGTACGAGTCTGCTGAGTTATTGTGGTGCATTTGCTTTGCAAGCTATATAATATTATCATTATTATTGATTTTAGGTACACATGTCAAGCACTGAGGCAACTGAGTCCATTCAGCGCTGAAACGGAAACTGAGAGAAAAGGTCCGGAAGGCGCAACGGACGGAAAACTTCGCAGGTGGATTGAATCAATTGTTAGGAGAGGATGGACAGTAAGATGGCAGAAAGAGATTATGAACGGAGGTACTGTAAAAGGAATGAAGAAGGCACAGCTACGGGCCGAAGGGACGCTGCAAAGACACTTAAATAATGCCTACATTGCACTGCATGAGGTACACTGATGGCAATTAATATCCCCCTACGGTGTATTATTACTATTATTATTATTTTAATGTTTTATTAACTGATGATCAACTATATTTTTGGTACTTCCACTTACTCTTACAAACTAATTGAGTTTGATATATTCCTAATATTTAGTTTCAGCCTGTAGTCTGACACTTGAATTGTGTGAGGCCTGGGATGGAGGGGGTGGTGTGTCAGGCTTCCTGGGGTAGAGAGAGGAAGAGTGCGGGAGGGGCTCAGTTTTTATACAAGTGCTGGGGCCTGAAAGGGTGATGCTTATAACCTGGCTGGGACCTATGAGGTCATTGAGCACTGAAAGGGAAATTGACAGTGAAAAGGTTTGCAGAGTCTACCAGAAGGAAACCATTGCACTGTGAATCAATTGTTAAGAGAGGGTAGAAAGTCAAATGAAAGAAATGCTATATGAACGGGGGTATAGTAGAATGAATGAAAGGGATTGCAGCTAAGACTGAACGGATACTGCAAAGAACCTTAAATACTGCTCACAGTGCACCACATGAGGTGCACTGATAGTGCTACCCACCAACCCCTCTACGGGGTAGAAGTACTGTAGTCCTAACATCAAAACAGATTTACCAGTGAATTTGCCCTTTGAAACTAATGCAAGTGAAAGGCCAGCAGCCTGTCGAAAAACAAGACTTGTAAATATAACACGATCACCTTGCCATGAAAGATGCTTACACCTCAGCTTTTTAAAATGTTTAAATCATTGCACACTTGTATATATATCACACACACAAACCAACATTAAATAATATAGTATATATACACACAATATATATAATTATATATAAAAGGATAAAAATGTCCTTTTTATCCTTATCTTAAAAAAACATGACTGTTCTCCATGGTCATTATAATAACAAGTACCAGTTGATTATTAGTCAGTCCTTTAATATAAATCCTTGTAATCAGATGTGGTTACACTATATATATATATAATATATATATAAATATATATCTATATTATATATATATATATATATATATATATGTGTGTGTATATATATATATATATATATATATATATATATATAAAATTAGCATAAGTTAGCAAGATTAAGGATGTAATTACTTGTGTTGAATTATAATTACCTGTGTTGAAATTTCATGTAGTACAGTGGAACCCCGGTTTTCGTGCATAATCTGTTCCGGAACCTCCCACGAAATCCGAAACGTATGAAAACCAGAAAATAATTCCCAAAAGGAATAATGTAAATGCAATTAATATGTTCCAGACCTTCAAAAATATTAACAAAAAATACATTTTATAGGGAATAAACACATTTTTACATAAAGAAAACAATGAAACAAATATAAATGAGTACTGAAATAAATAAATAAAAATTTAACATCACTCTTACCTTTATGCAAAACACTTGTTAGTGTATGGAAGATGGAGAGGAGGGGAGAGGGAGGAGGAGAGGTTATTGTTTGGAAGGGGAATCTCCCTCCAGGAGGACTACAGGTATCAAGGACCTATCTGGGGTTACTTCCCCTCTTTGGTTTTTACTGGCACTAGAACCAGCTTGAGAGTTACTGGACCCCTGACACAAAACTGTAGACATTCATTTTTGGCATTTCTTTAAAATTTACCTAAAGTTAAACATGGCATTGTCATTAAATATGTTGAAGACACAATTACAAATTCTTTGTTGGGATGATAATTCTCCACAAAATTTTTTACATAATTCCACTTTGCAAACATGTCCTTAATCCCTGAAGTATGCACATTATGTATGCGCATCTATTTGTTTTCAAAATTTTTCAAACCAGCCTCTGCTGGCCTTAAATTCACTAACAACAGTGCTTGTTGTAGGAATTTTCTTACTGAGATCGGCATGCAGCTTCCTCCAACGCTTTGCTACAAGTTCTTTCTTAAATTATCTAGTGTTTCTCGCCTTTTTTACAGATGGGCTAGCACTTGGAACTTTCTTTAGCCCCATAATGGCTTACTTCGCAGTTGCACTCGAATAAAAAAGCACAAAAACAACAAACACAATAGCAGAATGGGTCACAAAAGAAGATGGGATGCTTTGTTTGGGCGCTTCATACAGGACCCAGTCAAGCGCTAGGCCCCGGATGGAGTGTTTGTGCTTCTGAGTGTACAAAATCAAGGAAAAGTATAATAACAGAGACAAAGTTTCATAGAAAAAAAGCCTATGAAAACTGAGGTTTGACTGATATATATCATATATATATATATATATATATATATATATATATAATATATATATATATATATATATAGTGGTACCTCGAGATACGAAAGGCTCAACTTATGAAAAACTTGAGATACGGAAGCAAATACGAAGATTTTTGCGGCTCTACTTACGAAAATTGTTCAAGATACGAAAGGTTGTTGCTGTAAAGTCCCGAGATTCACCCAGACCACCGATAACAATTTTAAAACTCACGCGCCGCCAACTGAGTAGACTCACCACCATCCTCCCGCTCTCCCATTGGTTCCTGATGCTAGTCACCGCCATAAGATCCTACTCTCCTATTGGTCAGCATCTCTCCCATCGTGCATCTACATAGCGGCGTGCTTCTTTGGCCACTTCGCGGCATCATCGGTATCGCAAGCACACGGAATTTGTTCGTTCTATACGATTTCGTTTATTAACGTAAATTTGTTAGTGATTTCGTTGTAGTATACTTTATTGCTTTTGTGTAAGAACTTTACTACATACGTATACTACATAACATAATTACGTACAGTATATACGTAGTCATGGGTCCCAAGAAAGTTCAAGTTCACAGAAAGAAGAGGATGCTCTCTTTGGAGATGAAGATGGAGATCATTAAAAAATATGAAGCTGGTATGCGATTAAGTGTGATCGCCAAAGAATACGGCCGAAATCCGTCGACAATAGGCACCATCCCTAAGCAGAAGATTGTCATCAGAGCAGCTGCACCTTTCAAGGGCGTGACTATTTTGTCCAGCAAGAGGAGCCATGTGCACGATGAGATGGAAAAGCTGCTTCTTGTCTGGATAAAAGACACAGAAATCGCTGGCGATATGATAACCAAGACGGCAATCTGCCGTTGATTTGATTGCCAAGGCAGAAGACAACGGAGGAGAAGGGACACTGACGCCAACCCCAGAGTTCAAGGCTTCTCATGGGTGGTTCGAAAAATTCCGTAAATGGACTGGCATCCATTCGGTGGTGCGGATGGGGAGGTGGCCAGCTTGGACACTAAAGCGGCCGAAGAGGAAGAGAAGCTACCTGGGCATAAGCCTATGAAAGACAGGCTTACGCTCGCACTTTGTTCCAACGCCAGTGGGGATTGCAAGGTGAAGCCCCTACTTGTGTATCATTCGGAGACTCCTCGAGCCTTCAAGGCCCACAAAGAGCTTAAGGAGAAGCTTCCAGTGATGTGGAGGGCTAATGCGAAAGCCTGGGTAACGAGAATTTTGTTCACCGAGTGGGTAAATCTGTGTTTCGGCCCGACAGTGAAGAAATTCTTGAAAGAGAAGCGCCTCCCTCTGAAATGTCTGCTGGTGTAGGACAATGCCCCTCCCCACCCTCCTGGCCTCGAGGAAGATATCCTAGCGGAGCACTCGTTTATCAAGTTTCTTTATCTTCCACCTAACACCACCCCTCTCCTCCAGCCCATGGACCAGCAAGTGATATCGAACTTCAAGAAGCTGTATACGAAACATCTTTTCAAGAGATGTTTCAACATCACCGATACCACAAGCCTGACTTTGCGTGAATTTTGGAAGGAGCATTTCGATGTTGTGATATGCATCTGACTCATCGACCAAGCTTGGCAGGAGGTTTCGAGGCGAACCTTGAATTCCTCGTGGAGGAAACTCTGGCCTGATGCCGTATCCGCCCGAGACTTCGAGGGATTCGACGTGGGCGAAGCTGGTGCTGCAGATTCAGGAACAGTTGATGATCCTGAAACTGTTTCACAACAAGATCTTGACGAGATCGTTGCACTCGGCAAGTCCATGGGGCTGGTCGTCGATGAGGACGACATCAATGACCTTCACGAGGAGCACCAAGAGGAGCTTACGACGGATGACCTGGAGTTGGAGGCCATGCAACATAACGTCGTTGGTGAGCTGCTGTGATTCCTTGGTGTTGTTAGTGGGTGTGTGTGTTGCCTTTTTGTGTTGTTGATTTTTGTGTTAGTGATTGTTTGTGCAGTGGTCTTTTGTGGTTGTATTCCTTGTTTGTTGTTGTGTTGTTGAGTTATGGTTGTGTTCCTTGTTGGTTTGCTTTGTTGTTGAGTTGTGGTCCTTGGGTGTTGTGTTGTGGTCCTTGGTTGTTGTGTTGTGGTTCTTGGTTGTTGTCTTTGTTTTTGTTAGTGTCTCAGCATCTCGACCAGCGGACAGCACAGCATAACCCTGAGTATCTGCAGTTGGGTGAGTACATGTGTTTATGTTTTTTGTTGTGTATAGGTAGGTCAATTGTCCTACATGTATTCTGTGTGGACTGAGGGTGAGTTTGGCAGCTGGATTGGTTAAGTTTATGTGGGGGGAATTTTGCCTGCTTGTTTTTTGAGCTTGTGATCCCACCACAGCCCTGAGTGAAGCCTCTTGTCTGGAGACAAGAGTGTCCACCTGGTCCAGCACTCCATCAGCCAAGGAAGACTGGGATAGCCCCACAGACACTCTGGGTTCATTCTTATCTCCCCAGAACGACTCTAACCTCGATGGACGGTCAGAGGGGGCAACCACCGATCCTTCGCCAAGGTCATTGTGTTGACGGATCAGCGGAATGACCTCTGTTATCTCTGGGCGTCCTGAGGCGATGGACCAACAGATCCATCCAGGCCGAGTCCCTCCCAAGACACTCTTCCTTCAAGAGGAAGAACCCCACCAGATGCCCCGTGGTCTCCTCTAACCACCTGAGCGTATGACCTGTCCGGTCCCAAAACTGAACCTGGCTCATAGGCTCTCGTGGCAGACTGTAAGAAGCACACTCCTCACAGTCACTCCTGTTCACCTCACTCCTCCCAGTGTAGACCGAGGAGGTTGAAGGGACAGGTGAGAAAGACCTGACGGTCCTACCCTGCCTACCAGCAGAACTGGTAGACTAGGAGGACTGCAGGCAATCGCCAAGCCGCAGTGGTGATCGAGCTGCAGGTCTGGACCAGCGATCTCCCTGCAAAGAAGCTCTGGATCAAGGACGGTAATGTCAGTCTTGTGCATCAGGGGAGCTGCTACCAACCATGCGGACAGTCTGATCACGCTGGTGTGATTGACGATCGGGTGACTGATAGCATTCTCGAACGCGGTGAGAGTGAGCACTGTTCTCACGACGCGCCACAGTCCCAGAAGCAGCCAAAGCTGTTCCCAGGGACCTGGGGGACCTCTTCCCAGCCTTGACTCGTGCATGGTCTGATGGGACTGTCACGTCAACCTTGGGTACCAGTCGATCGCTACGCGAGCAATCACCGGTCTGGCAAGAGTCACCTGAGCGACTCTTACCATCCTTCTGCTCCGTGCCTGGGTCCTGACAGTGAGCGTACTCAGCCGTCTGGACCTTGGCTGCACGGTCACCAGCAGGTGACCGTACACTCGGTGACGCTCGCTGGCGAGCAGCCGAGACGGTTCCCGGTCCAGAGGTGGAACCTCTAGAGCCGGGAGCAGAGGAGAGATGGACCCCGTTCCCGAAGGAACGGGAGGACCAGCGGAAGGCCCACCTGTCTCTCCAGAGTGAGACAGACCCTTAGAAGTCTCTGTGAGAGACTTTTTAGGGTGTGGAGGGGGGTGAGGCCACCTTCTTCTCCCTTGGCTGGGGGGGCCTTGGAAGTAGAAGGGGAAGAGACAGCAGACGACGACGACGACGACATCTGCCTCTTCTTCTTTTGACTTCCTCAGGACAGCAGACAGGTCTCCCATCCAGGTTGGAGCTGGGGCTGCTGTGGGGGCAGCGGGGCCCAGCTCCACCTGACCAGGAGAAACTGAAGGAGCAGCAGCACTTCCACGGGCAGGAACAAGGGCAGCAGGCATGGCGACGGCAACAGGTGGAAGATCCAAATGGGAGCTCTTTGGGCACTCGAAGTCAGGCGGAGGAGCAAGGACAGCAAAACCTGTGGGAGGGGGTAAATACTCCCTCTTGGGAATGCGTGGCAACGGGGCCTGCACCGCAGCCGTTGGGGTAACCATCGTCACATGCTGGGTGTAAACCAGGTGAGGAGGAGCCGAGCCGCATACCCCGGGATCAAAACCATCGTGGTTGTCCTAGACTCCACCCCGTGAGTAACCGGGGCTGCAGCCAGATGGAGGAGGAGTTCCTGGATATTCAGAGTGCCCGGAAGACTCAGCAAACAGCACACCTGCTGCAGATCCCCAACCCTCGGAGGCAGACACCTGAGGAAGGAACAGTCGGGTTAATGCGGGGGAGGGCTTACCCGGCTTCTTCCTCTTCTCGTACCACTCCTACTGCTCCTCTGACCAAGAGACACAACAATCACGTCAATAAACGATTGCATTCATGCCCTTACCACCTTGTGCAAAGGGCATGAGGATCACCCACTCCACTAGATCGGAAAGCACCACACTTCCATCCCCCCACTCCAGGGCACACTCTCTGGTTGGATGGGGGGCACGAGGGCTTATCTGAATCGTGGGATTGCATTTTGCAATACCAAAACAAACAAAAGAGAAATACTTACAGATGTACACACTAACACACCATGATAAAGGATGAAAGCCAAAAAGAACATTAACGTCTGCACCCGACAGCAGTCGAAAGCAAAGTGGAATGTTTACATCCAGTCAGGCAGGACTCCCGACCATCGGACAAGCAGTTACTGCCTAACTACCTTGTTATTAAATCTTATGACTGGTCCAGCTGGCACTGAAAGTAATTCCTTATGTAAAGGACCCATGATTTGTATAACGTGTTGGAACAACTTAAAAGATTAATAGTAAAAATAAAATTGTATTTAAAATACCAATGGCATTAATAAAATTAAACAGGGTGCTGTCATTAAAATCTGCCCCTAAAATCTTGGTACTTCAGTTCCCCTGCAACTTGGGGGAAAGTACTTTTCTCTCTCATCTGACAGACTAGGGTACTCAACTATCAGGTGTCTGACTGTCAATGGTACCAAGCAGTTGTTACAATAAGGCTGATAATCCCCACACATCAGAAAGCCAAGTGTCATTTTTGTATGACCTATTCTAAGCCAACTGAGTATTACTTCCCTTTGCCTAGTCATAGATGAATACTTCCAAGGAAAGATGGTGGTAGCTATTTTTCCTTTTTTGGTTTTCTAGCTCCCATGCAAATTTCCAGGAATCAAGGAATGCTGATTTATTGACCGGATACATATCATTTGCAGGGAGTGCACACCCAACTTTATTACTTTGGTTGACAGCTGTTGTGGCAAGCAAGTCTGCTGCTTCGTTTCCTGCTACACCATGTGCAGGGGGCGACCAACAGGATACTTTGCTACCTTAAGCAACTGAAGCCACTCTAAAATTTCAGTTATGATAGGATGGAGTGCAGTAAAATGACCAATAGCTTACAAGACACTCAGTGAACTGCAACATATGACAAAATGTTCTCCATAATGACAGGCAATCTCTTTAGGGCAGTTAGGATTGTATATATGTATAACACACTGCTGTAAAAGTGGATAACTGATCTGGCAGCCTTCCACTCTTATTAAAATTGGGAAATACATCTTCATAGCAAACGCCTGCGTCAGACTTGGATCCATCTGTAAAAACTATGACTGAACCATCATGGTCCCCCAATTGTTCTTAAAAGCAGATGCACAGCGACTCAGCACTCCTTTCTTCCTTGCCACCAGTGAAGAACCTGCAGTGCTCCACAGAAGGAAGCTTCCAAGGTGGCACAACAGAATACCTAAATGACCAGACTTTGACCTTTGGAATAGAATAATCTTCTAAATTTTTAACACTGTATTCAAAAGGTTTTGGATAATGTGGATTATGTTCATAAAGGCTAAAGTATTTATCATTAAAAACTGCTTTGCAAGTGAATGAGTCAGGAATCCTCTAGATTCTATGCCAGTATCAAACAAGTGATATCTGATGACATGAATCCAAAGGCAGTTCCCCTGAATCTACCAAAAGGCTTGGGATTGGAGACAATTTAAAGGCACCACTAGCAATCCTTATTCCAGCATTACAGAATTTAAAATATTTAGTTTTGATTTTGAGGCTGAAGAATAAACCTTACTACCATATGCTAATTTCAATGCCACTATGGCTTTGTATTAGATCATTAGGTTGTAAGGGCAACGCTTTTTTTATTTTTTTATTGCATCTCATTATCAAGACGCGTTGTTCCTTTACCCATTCTGTAGAGCATTTTACGCCCTTTTTTGTATGTATTTATGTCGGGAATCAGTTCCTCTATGTAATATTGTTCATGTATTTTCGTCTGTGAAGAAACACATTCACTACCCTTCCGTCCGCACCCGTCTATGTCAACCCAGTTCGTCCGTAATAAATTATCAGTACCCGGCTACCTGTCTTACTCTCTGGTCCTCACAACTAGTGACCTCCTGGGGTCGGTGACACAGCAGTTTAGGGCCAGCCTTTGACGGATTAATTACAGCCGCTCACCTTCAGAGAAACTTTAGCAGACTCAATATGGCGCCAGTTTAGGTCTCTGAAAAACTCCACTTCGAGGATGACACCAACGCCATTAACGGACTCATCACGGCACAGCTTCCCATTGTGCTTTGGCATTTTTCAAGGACGGGTAGTCAGGTGCTGGTCAGCCAACACAAAATCAGGTGGTGGTCCAGAACGTCCATCCGACATTGCAGCCTCCTCCGTTCGTCCCCCAGCGCCATTGCCACACCTGCGAGTCCCCAGGCAACCTCCTGGCCGCTGCTGCACCCAGGGTCCTGCTTTACCGATCCGACGTCATCGCCGCCGCACAAGTGGGCCTACTCGCCTCCCCCCCCCAACATCGCTGCCTGTGGGCCTCGTCAACCCTCCCCCCTCCACCGACGCCACCGTCGCCCCTGGGACTCACTCGGCCTGCCTGACATCACTGTGATATCTGTGGACCAACTCGCCCTTCTGACGCCGTCGCCTGTAGTGCTCCTCGACCCACCAACACTGCTGCCGCACCTGTGGGCCTCCTTTGCCTGCTGACGCCACTACTTATGGGTTTCCTCGACCTGCTTCACCTGTGGTTCTGCGCTGGCCGCCGGACACTGCTGCCAAGCTGGGAACTTCCTCAGCCCAATCTAAATCTACGCCTCCGGCGTACCTTGGGGTCCCCACGGCCCACCCACACGACGCAGTCTTGGTTGCCCACAGTCAATAGCAGAAACCCCCAGGCAACCACCAGGGGAGGCATCCTGTCAGCCAGCAACGCCGAAGGACTTTACATTCAACGACACCCGACAATAAGTGTCACAAGGACACGGGGTCACCTCCTGCCTCCAAGATATTTTTCATCCAATAATTATTCCATAATCATTGTCTGGGGGGGGGGGGAGCATTTGTAAGGACAATGCTTTTTCTATATTTTCATTGCATCTCATTATCAAGACACGTTATTCCTTTACCTATTCTGTAGAGATCTTACGCCCTTTCTTTTGATGCATATATGTCCGGAATCTGTTCCCTCTATGTAATATTATTCATGTATTTTCGTCTGTGAAGAAACACATGCACGGGGGTGGAGGGGCGGCCCTCCCTTTTGTTTATGTTTGTTCATGCAAGCGTAACTGTCACTACCATTCCATCCGTACCCGTCTGTCAAACCAGTTCGTCTGTAATAAATTATCAGTATCCAGCTACCTGTCTAAAGGCCTGTCCACACGATCGGGCCTGATCGGCGGACTTCCCCTCTAACGGGCACACTTGACAGGCAAACAGTCAAATTTCCCGATGGGTCTTGTGGCAAAATCACCATGGTGGTGCCCGATGGTTTGAGCTTCGACCCATATACATTTCTTTTACCGAGCCATTCTTTGCACCATATTCTCTTCTTTTCATCACACACAACGCAATTATCATGCTACGCTATCATCTTGTTTGCGGTAGGCACAATGTTCATCGTACCGCACTGAACACACTACTGGCATCGTCAGGCACGCCCACCTCTCCATCCCCTCACCCGTGTGGACAACGCTCACGGGTAAGCCCGCCAGAATTTGCCCGTCAAACCCGGAGCACGCCGATCAGGCCCGCTCATGTGGACATGCCTTTACTCTCTAGTCCTCACAAGGTGATTCCTATCTGCTCCCCGATGTATATATTCCTGTGCCTAGTTTTCCATTATCAGTTGGTGAATAACAAGCAATAATTTGCTGTCGAATGTTTGTGGGGTTAGATCCTATGTGTTGTAGGTATACGTAAACATATTAGGTTGTGGTCTCGTAGGATTCTTGCAATTCACCCAGACGTAGTTGATTTAAGAGTCCATTTATGTTCCATTGAATAATTTCATATTCCATTATTTGGAGGAATTGGTGTTAAAATCTGTAAATTGATTGCAGATTTTACTTTGCCTTTAAGTTTACATGCATTTAAATTGATTTGTGGCGTTTTAATTGCTGTATTTGTATATTGGTTATTAGATTCAGCAGTTGTTTGTTTTCATTATTAAATATTAATGTACATTTTATTTTATATAATTAACTTTTTGTATTTTAAGGGTTCAGAACGTAATTCATTCTCATGTTTACGTGTTGAATGGCATTTCTCTCATTTAATAAAATTATCTATACAATTTTGTACTGTCTTCTGTCTTGGTTAGTTGGTTATAAGTACGTGCCTATGATGCACTCATTACAACCACATAACGAAGCATATTTGGTGGTGTTAGCTATTGGTTGTGAAGTATTTTATTTTCTAAATCTATTGGTCCTTTTCTATAGTAATAAGGAATGCTGGTTTGAGGTTATTTGCTTTATTGGTTTTAGTGGAATATTTGGGTTTTGTGGATGGTTGGGGTGTGATAGCTATTTTGGTCTGTTGAATGGTATGATTTTCATTAGTCTTATATAAGGGAATGCTATCTTTAGTATTTTCCTTTGGGAATTGTAAAGTGATTGATTCTTTACTGTCCAAATGTTGGTTGTATGATTGGGAATGAGCATAAATGTGTATTTTCACTTGTGATGAAGTTAATATAATTCTTTTTTTAATGTTCTGCTGTAGCTGGCATTTCTTTAAACTAGTTGATTATCAATTTTGGATTTTTATCTTAGACGGGGTTCGTTCCAGTACGTATTTTCTTCTCAGTTCAGTGATTACCATTATTATTTGATTCCTCTTCCATTAGCAATTCTTCATCATGGATACCTGAATCTGTAATGTTAGAAGTGGTATTGGTGGGTATAATATTACGCTTATTTTGGGTCTTGGTATTACTGACATAAGAATTAGTTTCTATGTTTATATTTCCTTGTTTGTTATTGTGCTGATTGATGTCTTGATTTTTAGTTACATTTGAAAAAGTGGGGCTTTTGGATGGATTATCATTTGTTTGTTTGTATGGTGCTTTTACGTTGCATGGAACCAGTGGTTATTCAGCAATGGGACCAACGGCTTTACGCGACTTCTGAACCACGTCGAGAGTAAACTTCTATCACCAGAAATACACATCTCTACTCTTGGGTTCAAACCTAAGAAGAAATTTTTGAGGTTCGAGAGTCCCCTCACCACTTCAAGGTGGTCCTAAAAAGAGGGAGACAAATTGATTAAAAATTTGTCATTATAGTCTGTCTAGAATGTCATGAAACATCGAGTAGGTTTGTGACCATGCCTAACTTCAAGACTTTTAATCTGACTCAAGCTAATCCCAGCATCCTTCCATTCCGGGTCCTTTAATACGGTTGTAAAATTTCCTTTGAATCCCATAATCTGAATCTTTCTAGTCACACAAAAGCTGAATGGTTGTTGTGGATTAAGTTGACCTTGTGTTTCGAAGACAGCTCGAAGTTGATTGCTTTGTTTATTTTAAAAACATTCATGTAAAAATAAATTTCTTAGGAAGAGTTCGAGCACCATATAAAGTACAGGAGACAAGTAAGTGTCCTTTAATACATATCACAGTTTTTCTACAACTTTTAAGAGATCCATCTCCGATGAAAAAAAAAAAAAAAAAAAAAAAAAAAAAAAAAAAAAAAAAATTTAATGTTCCGTACCCTACGATCAATGTAGTTCAGTACAATACTGGAATCTTAATATACTAAATGTTTTCGAGCTTTATTACCCATAAAGCTTTAACTTTCATTCTTTATATAATTTGAAGTACTCATGGACATTGAATATGACTTCTAGTGTCTGAGCACTTAATTGCTTCCGTGGGGAGCCTTCCATCTTAATCCATCATGCTTGGGTATCAGAACCAAAGTGATAAGCTACTTACCTGACACAGAGAGAGATGTGGCAAAGTGTATGCCAAATATACTGTTTTTTTGCCTTAAGTGAGATTTAATGAATGAAATTGGCACTAAGCAGCAACGTCTGAAACCTACTCTATGTTTCATGACATTCTGGACAGACTATAGTTATTATGCAGAACAAAACTTCGGTCTTAACAATAGGTTAAACTTATACTTGGAGGGTGGTACAAGTACCCTGAACTGGCTGGGGGTTCAGCCCACCTGACCACCCTTCCTAAAAGTTAAGAGTTCTAAAGTAGGGAGCCACAAACCGCGAGAGAATAGACATGAAAGTATCCAAAACCTCACCCTTCTGGGATCTCGAGAGAGGAGTAAATCCTACCGAGAAGCAGATTTGTCTGTTGTATGGAGCACATGACAAAAATGCAATGCAATATGGCAGCTGCACTCACCTGTATCAGGGCAGTTCCAATGTGACTTGTCTATTCTTCAACCTGCCCACAGAGAGAGAGAGAGAGAGAGAGAGAGAGAGAGAGAGAGAGAGAGAGAGAGAGAGAGAGAGAGAGAGTGCCAGCCAACTCAACTCATTCTCTCCTCCACACAATCATCTTGACTAAGATATACTCTGTCCTGACAGGGGCCACTGGATGAGCTACACAAATTGCTGAGCAGCCACCACCCAGACCTGTAGGCAACATCCTTCAGGCAAAAGGAAGTGAAAGTGGTTTGGTGAAGCCAGGAACCAGCATTCAAAAATATACTTTACTATTCTTCTCATATGAATTTTCCAACTTCAAAATATAGGTTACTCTTCCATTATACCAAGACAGTTCAGGCATAAAAAATAAAACATACTTTAAACCTTTTATTTCAAAGCTGTTTATATCAAACAGTGTCTTCAAATAAGACCTTCAAATAAATTTTGCACATAATTTCTCAAAAACAAAATTACATTATTCCGAGAAACAATATTTATCATATATTTGGTTTACCTAGTATAATATAACAGACGTCAAACTGGAAATTATTATTTTCTTTAGCATATATGTACTCACTAAATTAGGAACTTTTATCACTTATAATGCTGCACATTTGTATTGTAAGCAAAAAAAGTTAAAACATTTATGGTCTTCACAACAAAGTTAGTTTCCAAACTTTGCCATTTTGTTATTAAGTGGAGACTTCATGAATCGTGAGGAGGCCATGTACTTCTTGATGGGTTCTAATTCTTCAAAACGCTTCTGGAAGTCTTCAAGGTTCTTGAAATCCTTAAGTAGGTTTGGGTCTAATTGCAGATGCTGATCAATAAGTTCATACATAATGAAATCCACAAAAGTGATCTGAAATTTGATCATTATGGTGAGATTTATTCCACAGCTCTTATAAATAATTACTACTAAACTTTAAAAGTCTGCTCCTATGCTTTAGGTTTTAGAAAGCCACCATGCAAAAATCGTTCCACTTAACAATGACAAAATGGAAATTAATTATATCTAGCATATCTAAAACATAATAGTCCATTACCAAAGGGACATGAAAATGGATACAATTCAATATTTTTATATGTACGTATATATATATATACACACACACTCCACGGTCCCCAATTATATGAGCGTTTGGTCCATCCACGGGCTCGCAGAGTTGGAAATTCGCAGATTTTGAAACACATACCTTATGGGAATAATTCCATTAGGGCCAAGGCAAAAAACAACTTACCCAGTCAAACTTTTTTTTATACTACCCATTTTCAATACTTTTTATGTATACTATACTGTAAATTTTTCTAATAGGAAATTGATCTTATGGATAAATAAAACATTAAAAAGGTTTTAATAACTTGAAAAAGTTTAAAATTACACACAGGATGGTGAAAACTCCCACGCGTAAACAATGGCACTATTGGGTGCACGTGTACTGTGCGATATAGTAATTTCTTAAAAAAAAAAAAAAAACCTTTTGGATGGAATTTCATTTACCTATCCTCTACCAAAAAACCCTTCAAACAGGGATATGACCAAGGAGACACTGATGATGTGATACTGTGCATTTTTTATTAGTTGAAATATCCTCACATTGGGACTGCCAACATTTTTTTAATTCTCTGACCCACTAGAGGATATAAATCCTGAAATGGCAGTAGGCATCTTGTGGGTTCTTGGGAGCTGACTGCCAATTTTGCAAGTTGGTCAGCTTTCTCATTCCCAACCACCCCAACATGGGAAGGCACCCACCAGAACTTTACAACCCAACTATAAACAACACAGATGTAACTTACAAACATACTAATGTGTTCCTTAATTGTTCATAACAATAAAGAGTTTGACATAATAATATATAAAATATGAAACAATTTTTACCATGTACACTCAATACTTTACTTACATTATCACCAGCATACCAGGGTTGTTCACCAAGGAATGTTGAGAACAGCTTCAATGTAGTGGGTAAAGCCTCTAAGTAGGTCTGCTTCTGGGTATCCTAAAAGATATATTTCAACAGATTATGAAAACTATTTCCAAGTCAACTAAGTCTCAAACAATCAGCAACAAATATAAATATAAATATATAAATATGTGTGTGTGTGTATATCTCTATATATATATTATATATATAAAGATCAGAAACATTTTTTAACTTCTCTGAATATGATCACCCCAAAATGCAAAATCATACAATACTTACAAAATCTACATAGCACAGTCGAACAAAACCATTCCTGAAGTCCATTGACTGGTTTTCCATAATATCAACACGGACTTTCTCAGATTCAGTCTTGCCACATAGATCATGCTTTCTTGCAATGTACCGCATAATGGCATTGCTCTGGGTTACTTTCACATCTCCATCAATGTAGTAAGGGAGCTGGAAAATATGGCATATATTTGAGATTCACTGACAATCTGAATACTACACTACTTTATTTACAATCATGTATGATATAGTATCTGTACCAGATACTATAACCACATAATCTCAATTTTCAAAAGCACATGAGAGAGAGAGAGAGAGAGAGAGAGAGAGAGAGAGAGAGAGAGAGAGAGAGAGAGAGAGAGAGAGAGAGAGAGAGATTTTGTCAAACAGAAATAAGATGAACTAGTATATATGTACAGTAGTCTCTCTTTTTACACAGGTTTGTTTCCCAAGACCCCTTTGCAAAATCAATTTTTGGAAGTAAATTGTATTTTTCCTAACTATACAAACCTGAGGTCCTTTACATAAGAATTACTTTCGGTGCAGCTGGAATTACAGCCATTAAATTCTTGAACGAGGTGGTTAGGCAGTAACTACTGTGTGGCAGGCGGGTAGGCCAGCCTGCCCGGTTGTAAACACTCCACTTTGCCTTTCGGCCCAGGTTCAGATTGAGGGGTGGCATGAGGTGGGCATATATGTAAAGGACCTCAGGTTTGTGTAGTTAGGAAAAATACAATTTACTTCCAAAAATTGTGATTTGTTCCTATACAATATACAAACCCTCGGTCCTTTACATAAGGAAGAATCACTGATTGGTGGGAGGAATCTGAGTGAGCCTCTAGAACTGACTGGAGTTCTACACACCTAGGCTACTCCTCCTGTTCCTAAGAGTGAGGTGGAGTGTGCCCTGCCTCTGACAACTTGATCAGAGTATAGGAGCTGCATGATCAAGAGTCAGACTTCTGGGCCTTTTCAAAATGAGAGAAATCGTAACTCATCCAAAAAGCTGTAAAGAATATTAGAGAAATCTTAACTCATCCAAAAATGGGCTGTAAAGAATATTGGAGTCGGAGGCATTAATGCAAAGTTCTGGGAAGGGTTTGCATTATTTCGGTCTTCTTCCTCCCCTTGCTAGAGGAAGAAGCGGGACTGCTTCTATGATTCTGATAAGAAACATAAAAAGGATGCTCTATGTGTAATATTACCGCATCAATTGCCCGACCAGCCAATGTAAGTTCAATTCCTATCCTCGACCCGAAGGAAGAGGAGTGGAAGGACGAGGTGGGGAAGGTGGAGAGGCCAGTCACTCTCGCATCCTTCTTACCTCTAGAACTGCACACCATAGGCGAGATGCAACTTGTCCTATTGAAGGAGCTGGGTAAGCAAACACAACCTGCAAGCATCCACTACCAGTCCAAGGAAATGAGGTTCCAAGGACCTGTGGGCAGGCCCAAAGGGAAAGATAATTATGGTCGCAATGAAACCTTATCTATCTTCCTGTCCGATATACTCTTCGGAGTGATGACTATGTCTCTCACGGTCTCATAATATTCGGAGAAAGACATAACATTGGATGCTTCTGCAATGGCAGTCCGCAGCAGATAAAGACACCGACACTCCATGGTGGGTATCGCCAATAGGACAAAGCTGTACTGGATCAACCAATACAAAGTCCACAGCGTAGTTCATGACGATCGCGGACACTTCAACAGCTGCTGACTGACTGCGCTCGGTGTGACCTGTCGTGCATCCAAGACAGTCATTTGCCTTTTGAATGGTTATGCCGAGAAACCATACAAATAGTCTATCTTGTTTACCACCGATGTTGAGAGGCGAGATGATTATTCTCTCAAGGCATGCGCCCATCAGACGATAGTTAAGATCCTTCTAGAGACCGAGGTCCCTGATGGCAAGACAGAAGTTCTCATAGTAGTTGAATCTCAACTAAGGAGAAACAATACTATATGCTAGTGAAAGACTAAGGTGAATGCGGACCTATGTCTTCACAGTTGAATCGAGAGAAGTCAACTCTCAAGATTCTGGACATAAAAAAAGTCCTGTCAATGACACCAACCAGTGAAGACGGCTTTAATCCCTGTTGTTATACAGAGGACTAAAAATGCTAAACCGCTATTTCACTGCTGTTCGGTGAGAAGTCTGAGTTTGCAGTGAAAACAGAGCATCTATCAGTACTGAAAACACAGGGATTGTACCGCCTGAAGAACTGCTTCTCATGGGCTGGATCAGGAAGGACATTTCTATTTACTTTGGTAGCAGAGCTGGCAGGGCGGGGAACAGGCAAAGTCTTCCGTTATTCATCTACAATTCTAGGTGAACAAAGAATAATTGCACACCTATGAATTATGAGATGTATTTTAGAAGACAAACTCAGATTGCCTGAAGAAATAATTCTGCGTCATCGCAGCTGCAGGTGTGATGAAGTGGAAGACTAGGCTACAGACTTCTGTTACTGTGAGGTAAACAGGCAGATGATTACGAGTCTAGTGAAATATGTCTGAAAATTCTCGCAACGGCAAAAGGAAATGCAGGAGATGGTCATAGACGTATACAAGAATTCCAGCCAACCAGAGACCTAAGTCTGTGATTGCCAGGCAGAGATTCGATTCAGTTGTTAATCATTGCTGAGGAGGAGAGAATTCCCGACCGAACTATCTTGGAGAGCCAGCCATACTTGCTGAGGCAGCCAGGCAGCGCCGTACACCACTAGCTCTCGCTAACTTGTGATCCCGAGTTGCCAGGAAATCCATTCCATGAAGCATTTTAACTGAAATGGGAGGGAAGAAAACCGTCCTATTTGGTGAATGCAAACGCTTTGGTGGTGTTGTAAACAATACCACTAGTTTCTCAAAATCGAAATCGGTAACTCTTGGGAGGCAAGGCAGTCCTGAGTTGTAGGTCAATTAAGAGAAGATACTATTCATCTCGGTCACATACCCGTAGAGTTAACTTCAGTTATGTGCCTACTACTCGGACAATTCAAATGATAACAGAAGAATGTCGCGAGAAAAATATACGTAGTACAGTGGTACCTCGACATACGAAAGGCTCAACTTACATAAAACTCGAGATACGAAAGCAAATACGAAAAATTTTACTGCTCTACATACGAAAATTGCTCAAGTTATGAGAGGTTGTTGCTGTAAAGTCCCGAGATTCGCCCAGACCACCGAGAACAATTTTAAAACTCCCGTGCCATCAAGTGAGTAAACTCGTCACCATCCTCCCGCTCTCCCATTGGTTCCTGATGCTAGTCAACCCATAAGATCCTGCTCTCCTATTGGTCAGCATCTACCCCTTGTGCTTTATGTATTCTATTGGTAAAAGGATGCTGTAAATTGAAAAACTTATTCATGCAATACATTAAAAAAAAAAAAAAAATTAGGTAAAGATAGAATAAAGAATAGAAATGAATGGTTATTATACTGTTTTGGTGGTTTCAGTAGTTGAAGAGAGAGAATGAAAATTTATGGCTTACTATGTACTAGGAAAAGTGATTGCTTTGCGATCATTCGATACACGTAAGTGCTGGATGTAAACAGAAGTTTGGAAGCTTTTTTTTTTAGTTTATTATAATTAATGGTTACTTAACAATTATTTAAAATGAGTACATGCAATACATTTAATAAAAAAAATTGTGAATTAGATATCATAAAATATAAAATAAATCAGACTGCTATCATCTAAGCCAACAAATAAGTATTCTTTAGAATTCTTCTGTTTTAATATTACGTTACGTATGTTTCATTATAGCTGTCAGCAACTCGGTATCTCCATTAGGTGAAGATAGAATAAAGAATAGAAATGAATGGTTATTATACTGTTTGGTAGTTTCATTAGTTGAAGAGAGATACTAATGAAAATTTATGGCTTACTGTGTCCTAGGAAAAGTGATTGCTTGGCGTTCGTTCGGTACTCATAAGAGCTGAATGTAAACAAACGATTGGAAGGTTTTTTTGTTTGTGTATTATAGTTAATGATTAATTAATAATTATTTGAAATGAGTACATACTGATTATTTATACATTTTATTGGCATATTCTAAGCTTTTAGCTTCTTAGGTTTAGATGTCAGAATCATAGACTAGGCTACAGTAGCAACCACTAACATAGGCTAGGCTTATTGCTAAGGGACATATGCTAAAGTCCTAATATATGCAGTAAAAATGGGGTTGAACATTACATGCAGTTAAATATTACTCAAGTATGTACAGTATTTTGCCTTTTTGGAGTCTTATTTCTTCCGTCGGATCGGCGTCGTAACCCTAGAACATGTGTTGTAGGCCTGGAAATATAATTTACTGGGGTGATTTTGTAGGGCTTGGAACGGATTAGGCATTTTACATGTAAAATGCGGTTCAAGATACGAAAAACTCATGATACGAAGACCGCCTTGGAATGGATTAATTTCGTATCTCAAGGTACCACTGTATATTTGTAGTTCCCGTGCATCGACCTCCAGCCTATACTCTCTTCCATTCAAGGAACAAGAATAAGGACTGGAAGCAGACCTCCTTTATTCTCTAATGACGAGAGCAAAAATGAAGTTTTCCCGAAGGAAGGCTTCTACAGTGATAACAGGATACTGAAGAAGACTAGTTCGAGCCGAACTGTATGTTCCCAAAACAGTAACACTGGAGAGGCATTCAAACTCGGTGCTATCCATCCTGAACAGATTGACGTATGTTCGGTAAGATCCTAGAATTGAGCCAAAAACAGTCTCTCGGGTTTGAATTTCAAGGAGTAAACTCCATTGAATTCCTCTTATTTCCTTGTTTCATTCTGGTATAACCAAGAAGTAAAGGAAAAAGAAAGAGGAGGATTGACTGTTATTGTCCGTTCTATCCCAGGGGTGACCGCATACTGAGGCGACGGACCATCAGGTCCATCAAGGCACAGCCCCTCCCGAGATATTCTTCCTTCACCAGCAGTACTTCCTTCAAACACTAGATATTCCAGGAATTAATGGCTTAGCGAGACTCCTGAGTTCGTAATAACAATTACCGGGAATGTCTGTCTCGACAGTGTGTTTGGAAACTACAGGAAAACCAAAACACTCCTGAGATACCAGAAATTCCAAGGAATTAAAGCGTTCGGCGAGATTCCAGATTATCATGGTAACAATTATCAAGAATTCTCGTCTTGCCCACTCTGGATCGTGGTCTCGCCCAAGTGTTTGCAGATTGTAGAAGACAAAAACACTTGGGAGTGCGCAAGAAATTCCAAAAAATTTTAAATGCGCACTGAAACCCCCCAAATTTTGTCAGGCAATCATCAGGTGGTGGTCCACCCCGATTCCCGCAGAAATCAAGAAGGATTGGGCAAGATCCTTCCTCAACGACGTGGACTTACATCCGGTAGGACCCGATGGTCCCTCCAGGAACGCAGTCCCCTACGCTGAATCCTACGGAGAACACACTGCAGGATCCCTCCCATTCATGTCGCCCCTCCGGCGTAGCCATAGGAAGAGAGGGAATGGCAGAGAAAGACTGGACGCTCTCGCTTGCCTTGCCAGCGGAACTAGCAGCCGGAAAAGTGAGTCACGGGCAGCCATCAACCTGTGGTGATGGCTGCTCCGAGTCTAGGAAAACGTTACTGTCTGGAGAAAAAGTTTTCCCGAGGAGGGTTACGAAACTCGTACTGTAGGTGAAACGTCTGCTGCCACCATGACCGTCGTCTGGGTGGGGCTGAGCATGCACTTGACAGAAGAGAGCCGATACTATCCTCAGACGCGTCCCAGTCCTTGTCGAGGCCAAAACCTCTCAAGAGGACCGAAGGGGGAGCCCACACCAGTCTCTGCGTGCGCGGTCCAGCAGGACCGTCACGTAAACAGCGGTGATGGTCACTCCGTGAGTCTAGGAAAGTGCCATTGTCCTCGCCAGCCCCCACGATCTCCTCCAACCACTTGCGTATGATCTGTTCAGTACCGAGACAAACCAGGCTCTTAGCGCATACATCACGGTCACTCCTTTTCGCCCTATTCCTCCAGGTGTAGCCCGAGGAGGTTGAAGGCACAGGTGAGGGAGACCTGACACTCCTACCCTGTCTACTAACAGAACCAGTAGGCTGGGAGGACTGCAGGTGATCGCTAATCCGCGGTGGTGATCGAGCTGCAGGTCTGGACCAGCGGTCTCCGTGCACAGAGGTGCTGGACCAAGCACGGTAGCATCATCTCATGCATCAGGGGAGCTGCTACAAGCGCTCCTACCCTGCCTACCAGCAGAACCAGTAGGCTGGGAGGACTCCAGGCAATCACCAACCAGCTGTGGCGATCGAGCTGCAGGTCTGGACCAGCAGTCTCCTTGTGGAGAAGCTCTGGACACCAAGGATGGTAGTGTCAGTCTTGTGCGTCAGGGGAGCTGCTACCAGCTGTGCGAGCCGTCCAGTCACGATGGGAGCGACAGTCGATTGACGCTCACAAGCGAGTGGCCAAGACGGTTCCCGGTCCGGAGGTGGAACCTCTGAGCCGGGAGAGGAAATACCAGCCACCGCTGGTACCACTACGGTCCCTGTCTTCTTCCCTGAGGAAGGAGAAATGGGCCCCATTCCCAGAGGAACGGGAGGACCAGCGGAAGACCCACCTGTCTCACCGGAGCGAGAAAGACCCTTAAAAGTACCTGTGCGGGACTCCTGGGGGGGGGGGGGGGGGGGGGGGGGGGGGGGGGGGGGGGGGGGGGGGGGGGGGGAGGGGGGGTGGGGGGGGGGGGGGGGGGGGGGGGGGGGGGGGGGGGGCACCGTCTTCTTCCTCGGTTGGGGGGCCTTGGAAGTCGAAGGGGAGGTGGTGGCGGAAGACAACGACGACACCTTACTCATCTTCTTGGCCAATTTCCTCAGCATGGCAGAAGGTTTTCCCATTTAGGAAGGGGCTGTGGCGGTTGCCGAAGCAGCAGGCGCCAGTGCGACCTGGGAAGGAGGACCTGATGGAGCAGCAGTGGAGAGAACGCTTCCTCCAGGGTTACAATTCTCTCGCATGGCAAGCAAAGCGTCTGCCACCACCGAGACTGGTCGGTCGCGCAACACCGTGAGACAGAACCTTAGAAGTCCCGTGGCGAGACTTCTTAGGAGGGAGATATGAAAATATGATGATCTCTTAAGAGGATGATGACACTTGACGACCTCTCTTCCTCTTAGATTCCTCCAATTTCTGCCAGACTTCTCCCATCAGGAATAGATAAACATCACAAGGCAGCGGCGAGAGCTTTGTCCAGTGACGTAACTTCAGTGTAATAGTGGTAAATGAATATGATTATCAGCATGAGATCAGTAAACACAATCGAGGATCAGTATCACAACATGATACGAGTCACTGGTACAATTCCAAGGTTAGGATAACCAACACGATGAGCTCTCCAACCAATATTTCTGTAAACACAATCACCACTGTTAGTCTGTAAAATAAAGAAAAATTTATTTAAAGTAATACAGATACTCCTCTCGCATCCAAGGGCACTGCCCTCCAAAGTGAAAGGAGATCCCCCAAACACCAACACCACACGCCCCCTCTTCTACCTTTGTCCAATAGCTAGTGAAAGGATGAAGAGAAATTTTCATAAAAACAAAACAAAGGACAAACCTCTGAAGTTCCCCTCGGTAATTCCCATGCGCACGCGTAATTTTCGGATGAATACATGTCTCGTTACAGGATCAATATCACTCACGTTAAATACATGTCTCGTCCTCACGTTAAATACGTATCTCGACCTCACGTTAAAGGGCAAAACAATGTAAATAATAAGATGTTGGCATACCTTTGCCACTGACTCTTAACACAAGGTAGAAAGGCAGCTATAAAGGCTATCACAAAAAGTGGGTTTGTATATTAATTGAATGGATTGAATTTAATATTAATATCAAACACCGTATGTACATATTTATTTAAAAAACAAAAACAAGCCAGAAAGATCCCACCGGGAAAATGATCAACAACCAGTCAGCAAGAGCTCACACACACACATCTTCATCGGAAGATGGCCGAAAGCAAAGTGGAGTGTTTACATCTAGGCAGACTGGCCTACCCGCCTGCCACAAGCTGTAATTCCAGCTACGCCGAAAGTAATTCCTTATGTAAAGGACCGAGGGTTTGTATATCATGTAGGAACAATTGAAATCTGTGTACGTACTCCAATTTTGGTCCAGTAAGTATTTAATTTTCTTGGTAATCTCAACAAACAAATATGAGTAAATTATTAGAAACATTTCATGGAAAGTTTCTCAGATGAAATGCTTTCCGACCCTTTTAGTGCTTTTATTTACTTAAGTTATAACAACCATCTCGTAGACTAGTCAAAACTACAACCAAAAACTAGGCTACGCATATTACGAAGCTATTTGTAGTTTCAAGGAAATAATTTATTACCAATCTTGGTTAATGTAAACCTTTATTATGTTATTCAAATACTTTCATTGCCATTAGTTATGAAATACTATACTCTATACCAGTGGTTCTTAACCTGGGGGGCGCGCCCCCCTAGGGGGGCGTCAGGAATTTCCAGGGGAGGCGCGAGCCCTAGGGAAAAATTTTAAAAACATTCTCAAATTATATTTGTTATTCTCTTAACAAGTGTGAGGAACTAATATTCAGAAGTTTATGAAAAAATGCAGAAGTGTCGCCATATAACGTTACTTTCCTAGAGTCTACTGCTCTAGTTAGGCTCATAGGGCTTCCCATGTTTTGTAATTATTGACCTCCCTCCCTATCCCTCGAAACCCCTTCCGTTTCTCTTTTTTTCCTTTAAATCTGGGAGGGAATTTTACTCACAGATGCAAGGGGGGCGTGAAAGACAGGACCAACTCTTAGAGGGGGTGTGGTCATAAAAAGGTTAAGAACCACTGCTCTATAGATATTTTTTCATACCAATGCTTACCTACAACCCAATCTTGCAGGCTATGTTCAACAACTATTTGCTATGTGGAAGTTATTTATAGGGGTTCCAACTATTCATGTGGGGGGGAGGGGGCTGGTACACCCCCAAAATACGGGGGACCACTGTACGTTTAGTCAACCCCTTTAACAATGAAATATAATAAATTACTGTAATTCCCTACAAAATTCACAAGGAACAAGAAGGTGGCAACTTGTGCCTTGTTTGGTTAATGCACAGGAAATATCTGATTGTTTAAATTCATAACCAAATCTCTACCACAATTGACACAAAATTAATCTTTTAATAGAACAAATTGGTATTTAATAATTTAAAAATTAAATGGATAATGATCAATAATGTCCACTTCATGTAGTCATTTTTTTTTTTTGGAGGAAGTGAGGAAGTGTTTGAATGTTGTTTGCAAGATCCTCCTGATAGATCTCTGCATCTCGTAGTAAGCGCCAATGCACTTTCTATGAACCTCTTGATCTTGAGTGATCTCTCGAGTGAAGGATCGACCTAAAAAATTCTATCAGTGACATTTCGTGTCATTCTTAACACTTCTCCAATTGTCTCCAATTTGGTGGCTCATAAAATTCATCATCTTCCATTTTCTCCTCCTCCCTGACGAGTTGTTCTAGTTTGTCATCTGTGAGGGCTTCACTTGAATGGCCAGACTTCATCTCGCACCTCATCAGGACGTAAATTATCAAATCCCTCACCACCCACTTCCCGAGATGAACTGATAAACAACACTCGGAGAGCCCTCATTCACAACATCAGGTCATAATTTCCACCAGCACGAATCCATGCACTTCGCAGATGATTCATCATAGGCTTCTTTAATAAAAGCAATGCAATTGGCTATTTTAAATTTCTTCCATACATCTTAACACTGATTTCAGTTCTATCAAGAGACTCCCTAAGCATCGAGAATGTTTTCTCTGCATACTGAGCCTTAAATGCAGCGATTACTCCCTAATCCATTGGTTGTAATATAGAGGTTGTGTTTTTAGGAAGGAATGCAACCCCAATATTGGGGTGAGCAATCTTTGTGTTTTCCGGATGGCCTGGCCAGTTATCTATGATAAGCAATATACTTTGAAGTCTCAGTTATCTATGATAAGCAATATACTTTGAAGTCTATGTCTTTATCAAACATATTTTATCCATCTTCCTTACAAAACAATGGTGGAACCACTCGATAAACAGTGCGGCCATCATCCATGCTTTTTTATTAAATCAGTAAAACACTGGCAGCATGTTCATGTCTATTTTTTTTAATCACGCAGGCGTTTGGAATGGTACAACAGCCCGGGCTTAATCATATGACCAGCTGCATTACCACACAATAATACACACTCTTGATCTTTGGAAGCTTTGAAACCTGGCAGACTTTTTTTTTTTTCTTCCTTATAAATAAATGTTCTCTTGGGCATTTGTTTCCATCGTACACCCATCTCATCGGCATTGAAAATTTACTCTGGCCGGTAATTTTTCTCTTTTATGATTTCAGCAAACTCATGTAGGTCATGTAGGTATTTGTCTGCTACCATGTAGTCAGCTGAGGCCAATTTGCCAGTCATTTTTACGTTACATAGGCCGTAATGTTTCTTGAATTTTTCAAACTAGCCCTTGTGGGCTACAAATTTTTCTTTGCTACTTACACTAAAACTTTTAGGCCTAACTCATCATCATCACTATTATCTAAAGCAACATGATTGTCTGTAGCATTTTTATCACCAGCAAACCGAGCATACACATGCTTACCTTTTCCCTAATGAAATTGGAATTTAGTGGCACATGTCGTCTCTTCAGGTCTTCGATCCTTAAGTTGAGGGCTTTCTTCATTTTCACTAAAGCATCATGTCGCACATGCATAGTCACTTTTGCCGATCGTTGTACGCACATAGCAAGAGCATCCTTAATGTTCTTTTCTTGGAGCTTTATTGTGCAAACACTCAATTCATTCATTCCATACTGACGACCTATTGCCGAAAACTCATTCCACCGCTTATTTTCTTAAGAATTTCATTCTTTTCTTCTAAACAAAGAATTGATTTTATTTGCGCCGACTTGTTCTCAATGAAATTGAAAGGGCACTTTGAAGCCATGGTAATAACTTTTAACCATATAAAAACTCATAAAAATAATGCTGAATAACTATACAAGGCCATACAAATCTTGGGTTGTATATTAACCCTCTCGTGATCTGATAACGCGTGGTGCATCAATAAATTTTTTTCCGTAAGTGCACATGATGCGCCAGGTGCGTCATATGCAAGTTATTTTTGGGTGGGGTGGGGCAATCGCAAAGAAAACGCAAACCCGACGCTGCTAGCTTACTTAGCTACGACAAAAAGCATCACATAAGTTGGAAGATCTGAAAATTGCACTCCATAAAAAATTAACATTTTTTAAATCAATTACAGCTCATTGGCAAACACATTTATAGCAAAAATGTTATTGTTAGTTATACAATAAGGTTTTGTACATACTTACCTGGCAGAATATATACTTAGCTTTACGTCTCTGACGTCACGACAGAATTCAAAACTCGCGGCACACGCGACAGGTAGGTCAGGTGATCTACCTTACCCCGCCGCTGGGTGGCGGCTGTAAGAACCAATCTCCCTTTCCAGCCAGAATTTTCCTTCCACCTGTCTCCTGAGGGGAGGCTGGGTGGGCCATCAATCGTATATATCTGCCAGGTAAGTATGTACAAAACCTTATTGTATACT
Organism: Macrobrachium nipponense; assembly: GCF_015104395.2. NCBI lineage: Eukaryota > Metazoa > Arthropoda > Malacostraca > Decapoda > Palaemonidae > Macrobrachium > Macrobrachium nipponense. The sequence goes on along the minus strand of NC_087200.1, from coordinate 137,892,923 downwards.
AACAATAACATTTTTGTACATGAACTTTCCTGTCAGATATATACTTAGCTGATTGACACCCTTGGTGGAGGGAAAGAGACAGTAATATAAATATGGAAAAAAGGGGAAAACAACACTAGTTGTAGGATGTAAATACAACCTTGGTTCTTACCTGTTTAGGCAGAAGACTTCTTAGTTACTGTCTATGAGTCTGCGTTGCCTGAAGAGCTTCAGCGAGGGCGTGACCTACAGTTGACACTCTTTGGGTCTATCAAAGGGATTTGGTTATCCGCTTACTTGATAGAATCCGCGCAGGATCTGTCAACGGGGATTCGCCCACTTATATGACAGAACCTAACCACTATCATTGCAAGGAGCTCAAACATAAACCGATCACCTAACCAATCTAATCATTGTTAGAACTACGAAATGAAAAACATGCCTACCCGCATGTTCTTTCAAACAACCAAAAACTTACAACCTAACAAGGGGGAAAATATATACTACAAAGGATATGTCTCAGCTCCCTGCCCAGCACCGAATCCGCCGATACGTACGGGCCTAACCCGAAGCACTTTTCATACGTAATTTTGAAGTCTCTCAGATAGCGGTTTGCAAAGACTGAGTTGCAACGCCAGAATGTTGCCTGTTCATAATATTACTCAGGGATATGTTTTTGTTGAAAGTCAATGACGTGGCAATAGCTCTTACCTCATGAGCTTTGACCTTAAGAACTTTGAACTGTACTTTCATCACATATCGCATTGCGCTTCTTTCACCAGGCTTCTGATAAAGAAAGAAAGCGCATTCTTCGAAAGAGTCCTCCTTGGATCTCTTACAGAGCACCAAAGGTTGACATCATTGCCCTTAAGTTTTTTCTTTCTCTGTAGATAAAACTTTAAACTTCGTACTGGGCAAAAGCGACCTCTCTGCTTCCTCGCCTACTAATGCAGACAAGCCTTGGACTGCAAAGCTCCTAGGCCAGGATTTTGAGGGGTTCTCGTTCTTAGCCAAGAACAAAGGTAGGAATGAACAGATAGCTGCATCTCCTCTGAATCCCCACATTTCCTTCTAGTGCATGGAGTTCACTAACCCTCTTTGCGGAAGCCAATGCCATGAGAAAGTGTCTTCCTCGTGAGGTCTCTAAACGAGGCAGACTGAGGCAGTTCGAACTTAGGGGACCTCAGGAAACATAGCACTACATCCAGATTCCAATTCGGAATCCCTGGAGAAACCTTCTTGGATGTTTCAAACGATCTTATTAGATCATGAAGGTCCTTGTCTTCTGAAATGTTTAAGTTTCTGTGCCTAAACACTGCAGATAGCATGCTACGATAGCCTTTAATGGTTGATACCGCCAGTCCCAGTTCTTTTCTCCCTAAGGAAAGTAAGAAGTCTGCTATTTGGGTTACGAGGTACTGGAAGAGGAAAAGTGATGGTTTCCTACAACCATCGCCGAAAGACGTCCCACTTCGATTGGTAGACTCTAAGGGTAGAAGGCCTTCTTGCTGCTGCGATAGCCGTTGCAAATCTTGCAGAAAAGCCTCTCGTTCTGACCAAACTTTTGACAGTCTGAAGCCAGTCAGATCTAGAGCGGGGAGGTTTTTTTGCGATACCTCTCGAAGTGGGGTTGTCTGAGCAGATCGATCCTCTGTGGTAATGTTCTCGGAAGATCTACTAACCCATTCCAGTACCTCTGTGAACCATACTTGTGCGGGCCAGAACGGGGCTAACCAGCGTCATCCTTGCTGCCTCCGATTCTGCAAATTTCTTGATCCCTCTCCCTGTATCTTGAATGGAGGAAAAGCATACATGTCTAGACCCTTCCAATCTAGGAGAAAAGCGTCTATCGACACTGCCCTCGGGTCCGATATCGGAGAGCAGTAGTTGGCTATCCTCGCATTCTTGGCTGTGGCGAAGAGGTCTATATGAGGCCTGCCCCAAAGCTTCCACAGGTCATGGCAAACATTCCTCGTGAAGAGTCCCACTCTGCAGGCAGGACTTGATCTTTCCTGCTTAGGAGGTCTGCTCTGACGTTCTTTTCTCCCTGTACGCAACCTGGTAAGGAGACAAATCTTCCTTTCCTCTGCCCACAGCAGAAGTTCTTTTGCTGTCTCGTACAGGGAGAAAGAGTGAGTCCCCCCCTGCTTCCTGGTGTAAGCCAGGGCCGTGGTGTTGTCCGAGTTGATCTGTACTGCTGAAGCTAGGACATGGGGCTCGAAAGCTTTCAAAGCTAGCCAAACAGCCATCAGCTCCTTCTTGTTGATGTGCCAGGTCACCTGTTCTTTCTTCCAGGTGCCTGACACTTCTCTTGAGCCGAGCGTTGCTCCCCAACCTGTTTCCGAGGCGTCGGAATACAACACTTGGTTGGGGTTCGGAATGTGAAGGGACATCCCTTCTGCAAAAAGAACCTGAGAGGGTTGGCCCACCAAAGAGAGGTCCTTCTTGATTTCTCTTGAGATCTCGAAGGAGAACTCTAGGTTTTGCGAACGACACCTCCAGTTTCGATGTAGAAAGAACTGGAGAGGTCTGAGGTGCAACCTTCCTAGAGAAAGGAATTGCTCCGAGGAGAGTGTCCCCCAACAAACTCATCACTCCCTCGCTGTGCATACGTCTTTCTCTAGGAAGGCTTTGACTTTCTCTGACCCTTGGGCTATCCTTTCTGGAGACGGAAAAGCCCGAAACTCCAGAGAAGCCATCCGAATCCCCAGATAGATACGATCTTGACTGGGGATCAACTGAGACTTTTTGAAAGTTCACCAAAAAATCCCCTCCCCAGAGAACTTGCCATGAAAAGGGTCTTTTGTAGGTCCTCCAAACATCTTTTCTGTGACTTGGCTCTGATTAGCCAGTCGTCCAAGTAAAGGGACACCGACTCCCTCCAAGTGTAGCCAGCTTGCTACATTTTTCATTAGGCCTGTGAAGAACCTGAGGGGCTGTTGAAAGGCCGAAACACAAGGCCCTGAACTGGAATATCCTTCCTCCCATCATGAACCTGAGGTATTTCCTTGAAGAAGGATGGATAGGCACATGGAAGTAAGCGTCCTGAAGATCTAGGGACACCATCCAATCCCCTGGACGAAGGGCCGCCAACACTGAGGATGTCGTCTCCATGGCGAACTTCCTCTTTTTCTACAAAGAAATTCAGGGCGCTTACATCCAGAAACCGGTCTCCATCCTCCTGAGGCTTTTGGAACTAGAAAAAGGCGGTTGTAAAAGCCCGCTGAGCAAGGGTCGCTCACTAGCTCTATAGCCTCTTTCTCGAACATTTGTTCCATTGCTTGTGTTTAAAGCAAGGCTCATGATGGGATCCCTGTACCTGGCCACCAACTCCCTCGAGTCGTCGTCAACGGTGGTCTTTCCGTAAAGGGAATCAGGTATCCTTTCCGGATAATCGAGAGGGACCAGTTGTCCGCTCCTCTCTTCGCCCCAGGCTTTCCGAGAATCTTTAGAAGCCTGGCACCTACTGATGTTTTGGAGGACTACTTCCCTACTTCTTAGCTCTGGAAGAGCGTGAGAAGGATCTACCTCTCTTGAATGGTCTATTACCTCTCGAGGTAGAGGCTCTAGAAGGAGGGCCCCCTCGAAAGGGCTCCTGTCTAGCTGGAGTCTCCTTCTTCATCTTCGTCTGGAAGGAGGTCCTAGGCTTCCTTGCCGACTGAGCGAGCATGTCCTGAGTCGCCTTCGCAGAGATAGATCCCGAGATGTCCTGGATTATCTTCTTCGGAAATAGAAGAGGCGAGAGCTGCGAATACAGAAGCGAGGCTCTTTGGGCATGCGATACGGACTTTGTCAGAAAAGAGCAGAAGACTGATCTCTTCTTAAGGACCCCTGCTCCAAACAGGGAGGCTATTTCGCTCGATCCATCTCTAACTGCTTTATCAATGCACGTTAGAACACTGTTGAGATCTTCTGGCGAAATAGCATCCGGGTTCTGAGTCTTCTTAGCCAAGACCCCAAAGACCAGTCAAGGAAGTTGAAGACTTCCAAGACTCTGAACATTCCCTTCAACAGGTGGTCAAGCTCGTTCATAGCCCATGGTAGTCTTAGCAGACAAAAGAGCTGAGCGTCGTGCTGCATCCACCAGTGAAGAGAAGTCCCGCAGCCGCCTATGACGGAAGACCCAGGCCTAGGGGTTTCTCAGACTCGTACCAAAAAACCCTAGTCTGCCCTAAGCTTGGAAGGAGGGAAAGAAAACACAGTCTTTCCCCTTTTTCTTTCCTCCTTTAGCCCAAAGCAGCCAATCACCAAACCTCTCAAAGCCTTCTTCATTGAGATGGTTGGCTTCATCCTCACACAAGAGGAAACTTTCGTCTTCTTAGAAGTCAGAATAAAGAGAGAGGAGACGGAGGAGCGACGGGTAGTAAGGGAGTCTCCAAACTCTTGAAGAAGGAGATCTGTAAGGATCTTATAGGACGAAACTGAAGAGTCCTTCACTAAATCCTCTTCTGAAGGTTCAACTTCATCCACTGAAGAACCCTCTGCTTCTTTACGAGAGCAGTTAGACTTCTCTAAAGAAGTGCGTCTGTCTAGTGAGTGTCTAGCAGCAGTCTGGCGCCTATCAGGGGAAGCCAAAGCTTCTGGAGAGCTCCTCTCGAATGAGTCCTTCCTACTCTGATGAGTGCGTCCTCTTTGATCCTTAAGACTACTCCTAGAATCCCGGGCTTCCAAAGGGGAGCGCCTGCTAGGAGAGGAGAGCCTACTATGTTCAAGGCGCTTAACAGGATCCATGCGCCTGTCCAAAGGAGAGCGGCTGCCAGGCACAACTGCGCCTACAATGAGGCGAAAGCCTACTAGGCTCTTGGCGCCTACTTACAGTAGAGCGAAGGCCTGGAGAAGGTCGCCTACTAGGTGACCGGCGTCTACCATGCTCCACAACCTTTCGATCTAGACTTGTGTGTCCTCTTCAAAAGGTAGTCTCCCAGAAGAGACATATCTTTCAGGCTCTACACGCCTGTCCCGAACAGAGCGGCTAATAGGAGAGCCGCGCCTATCAGGAGAAAAAGCGCCTATCTTCCTCGCACCGCGCTTGGGAGCGGGAGAGCGGTCTACTTGGGGAGTAGCGCCTACCAGAAAACTCAAGGCGCCTAACAAAAGCGAGATCCTGTCTCTTACGAATCCTGAAAGAGGAGGCTCTCTTATCCGGAGATTGAAGGATCTTCGGAAAGGAGCGAGAAGATGAAGGGCTGTACGCCTGTCTTTAGACGAGCGCCTACTAGGCGCTAGATCCCTTTCTACTGGAGAAATGAAGTCACCAGGAAAAGCTTCTTAGGCGATTGACGCCTGGAAGACGACAAGCGTCTGCCGAGGGAAGAGCGCCTCCTTCCATCCGCTGATACCGGAGAGAGAGCCGACTCTGACTGAGAAGGTAACACAGGCGAAGAAATCCTAGACTTCTTAACAGGGAGAGAGACGTCTTACGACGCGTTCCTCAGCCAAGGAAGCCCGCCAGCGCCAAAATCTGCCCCGCTTGCAGCCCCGCAAAGAATCCGAGCTGGAGATCTTGCAAAATCCTCCACAGGTGAAAAGGCTCGAAGCCTACTATGAGGACGAGAACTCCTGCTCCCTCCTAGGGTTTCTTTGATCTCCACTTCCGGCTCTTCTGGAAAAACTTCCGGGCTAGAAGGAAGGCGCAAGGAGCCTTCCAGGCTCTCTTCAGCGTCGCGAAGAATCCGAGGCGCTCCATCCTCTTCTAGGCGAAGGTGAGGAGGAAGAAGAGAAGCATTGGCGCAATACCTCCTTCCTTCGCGCGAACAAGGGCAGCCTGGGTACGAACATCAGGATCTACCGAGGGGACGCCTGATCGGTGGGAGTTCTCCCTAACCTTCCTGCGGCTGTTGACTTTCCTCCTCCACTGGGACTGGGAGTCTGGAAGAGGTCTAGGCCTGGAAGCATTAAGGAGCCGAAATCAAGACGCACCCTCCACTGCACTGGGGTCACTGCACAATTCACCTTCACTACTCTTACCTTGCAACGAACGAATTCTTCTTTTCCATGCTAAGGATCGTGGCTCTCATGGTTGCCACTTCCGTAGTCGTATCTTTAGGTTTCGGATGCAGGGCGCAGGAGCTGAAACTGGAGAAGGTTCTAATGCTACAACAGGATTTTCTTCTACCTCGCTATACAGAACTTACTAGAACTTTCTAGACGAAGCTTTTCTCACCCTGTCTTTCTCCAACTTCTCAAGTAGGAAGAAAGAGCCTTCCTTCCCATTCACCCTCTCCAACTTCTCACACTCATTACACGGGTTAACAAAAGAACATTCTTTTCCCTCTACATTTAAAGCAAACTGTGTGAGGATCTAATGTAGCTTTCGGTAGTCTCACCTTGCATTCATCCATAGAGCACACCCTAAACATAGAAGATTTCTAATCCGTCTGAAATCAGACATCTTGAAATCAAAGACAATCCAAATCAATATCCAAAAACAATCCACAAGTGCGTATGCCAAGCCAACAAGATCAGGTACTTCACCGAAAGTCAGTCCAAATAAATCCACGCAAACGAGAATCGAATAAAGCTGTCAGGAGGTAACAACCACAGGTGTAGTCGTCACCGGCGACAGAAAATCTGGCTGGAAAGGGAGATTGGTTCTTACAGCCGCCACCCAGCGGCGGGTAAGGTAGATCACCTGACCTACCTTTCGCGTGTGCTGCGAGTTTTGAATTTCTGTCGTGACGTCAGAGACGTAAAGCTAAGTATATTATCTGACAGGAAAGTTCATGTACAAAAATATTGCTTCCACGTGAAAAATCAAACATTTCTACACAACTTGGCTATAAAACAAACTCCCCAAACCTAATTATCATATTTTTCATGATTTCCCAAAAATAACTACGGTTTTTCTTTAAAATTTCACATTCATCACATTGTTACTATTATTTCTAATCCTCGTAAAGAGGTTCTGATTGCTTTAGGAAATAATTCAATCATATGCCGACATAATAACACTAACCAGAAGCCTATATCAGTTACAGTTCGGACATACCGAATTTTACCAAAACACTTTTCCATAAGCATGTTCTTTTTGGCCTAGGGGAAAATTCATGTACCTTACACTCTTATATTTTCGGCCTGTACGCAAGAGGGTTAATAAATATCAAACACAATACTCAGTATATACAAAAAGTAACAAAAGAAAAGACCCACAAGGAAAAGTTTAAAAGCAGCCAGGCAGAGAGCTCCTGTAAACAACACTCAGGCAAAGAGCTCAAGTAAACAAGTCTGCATCGCATGACAGCCAAAAGCAAACTGGAATGTTTAAATCAGGGCAGGTGGGTATACCACATAACGGATGGGAGTCAATGCCTAACCACCTTATTCAAGAGTCTAAACAGCTGTTTCCCAGCTTTGCCTAAGGTAATTGCTAATGTAAAGGACTGATGGTTTGTATATCACATAAGAAAAAAATGATATTGTTTTTTATGATACAATAAAGTTTGTTCATACTTACCTGGCAGATATATATATAAGCTGTATTTTCTGAAGTCCGACAGAATTTTAAAAACTTCCGACACACGCAGTGGTCGGCCAGGTGGTTAGTACCCATTCCCAGCCGCTGGATGGCGGGTATCAGGAACCATTCCCATTTTCTATTCATAATTTTTATTTCCACTGTCCCCTGAGGGGAGGTGGGTGGGTACTTGATTATATATAATCTGCCCAGGTAAGTACGTAATGAACAAACTTTATTGTATCATAACAATATCATTTTGTTCCAATGAAACTTACCTGTCAGATATATATATAGCTGAATCCCACCTTTGGAGGTGGGAAGGGACAGAAATAGAAGGATTTTGGGGAAAACAAAAATGCATGCAGATGATTTACATCTTGGTTCCACCTGTTTAGCATAGCTGGCTTCGTGGTTACTGCCACGTAAGTCTGCTTGTGCTACTAGAGTTGCCAGCGAGTAGAGACCTATATAGCTGGTGCACTCCAGATGATCTGTCAACAGGGCGAGACCACGACGTGACTATACCATATTGACCATACCATGAGGGCTAAGAAGTAAAATAAATATATATATATAAATATATATATATATTCACCCACCTGACCAACCTAGCCAAAGTTAAGGTGTGTTTAACTAAGGCTTAAGAGTTAAGAAGTCGCCGTTGTCGGCGACTCAACAACTAAATTAAGAGCTCTTCCTAACCATTTTCTACAGGATAGGATGAGTGGTACTTCTTGCCCCCAAGATTGTGTCTGCAAGACACGTATCGCCCTAGCGAGCAGCAGATCTCTATGCCATCTTCACATCTCGCAGGGAGTGTGAAGTGAACACAGAGTTGCTTCGCTAAAAACATGGTACTCAGGATGTTGCTGAGTGCCATGCTCTGTTGAAATGCTTCCGAGGCCGCGCCCTCACCTCGTGAGCATTCAGATAAAAAGATTTCAAATCTTTGTGCAAACACAATGAAGAGCATTTTTTGAAAGAACTCCTTAACACTAAAGCCAGGATGTTCTTCGATATGGGCAAGTCTGGTCTTTTTCGGAACACTGCAGATTGCCCGAATGACTTCGACTTCCTTGATTTTATGTAGATAAAAACTTGAGAGACCCGACAGGGCACAGGACTCTCTCTGGCTCCTGCCCACTAACTTGTGCCATCCTTGCTTCCAAGCTCCTGGCCCAAGGACAAAACGGGTTTACCATTCTTAGGCCACAACGGAAAGGCTTAGAGAGCACACCGCCTTGTGTTCTCTAAGCCAAAACATTGTGACGATGGCTTAAAATCTCACTAACCCTCTTTGTCGTATCAAAGGGTGGTTAGAAGAAGGCCTTCCTGATCACATGCAAGAAGTTAACAGGTAGAGAGGTTCGAATGCTTTGACATCAAGAACTTCAGACTACGTCTAAGTTCCATATTGAAAGCTTCGATCTGGACATGCACAGTCGTCCGTCTGTACTAAAGTCAGGTGACCGACCAGTTGACCAGTCGACGAATCAAGGACAGCAAGGCTGTACCCTGAAGACCATAAGGCACTATTTCTTCGCTGAAGGATGAGTGTCTGGACTGCCTGGGCGATTCAATCTAAGCAAACCTTGGGGGTGTATCAACGCAACCCAACGTCGTCAGCGAATCAACTCCTGACTCGAGCTTCTGGTGCCAGGAGAAAGGAGCGAGGAGCAAAAAAGGCGATTCAGTCCCGAAGGAAGAATGCCTGACAGTCCAACCTGGTCTCAATGTTACAGCATCATCGGGGGTGTATAAACGCAACCGACTTCGTCAACAAGAACTCAGGGCTACTATCTGTCGCCTGATCTCGCGACGTGTCTGACTCCGAGAAAACAGGTGAGACAAAAAGTAGATGGTGAGCGAGGTTCGAGATTCCACAGAACTCAAAGATCGTGAAGGGCTTTGTTGTTTGACCGACGCAAATCTCTGAGCCCAAAGGCCGTCAACAACATATTTGCGTATTCTTTAATAGTTGTACTGCAGCTTATCCCATTCTTCAGACGAAATGGAAAGACGGTAATCTTATTCCTGTCAACATCTCGATAGCCTGAACGTAGTCAGACTCAGAGCGGAGAGGTTATAGGTACCTTTCGAGTTAGAGTAGACCGACTCTCTCGGAAAAGGTCCTTGGAAAGTGAACTAGGAAGTATGTGACCTCTGTGAATCCAGGATCCTGAAGGCCAACATGGGGCGATCAGCGTCATTGTCGCTCCCTGTGACGTCATAAATCCTCTTATTTACATTCCCTAAGCGATTGAAAAAAGGGGAAAAAGAGACTTAAATATCCATCCCCGTTCAATATCATAGGATGGCGTTTAATGGTACCGATCCCGGATCGAGAATAAGGGAGCAGAGAAGAAGAAGCCTCTTCGTCCTCAACATATCGAAGAGAAGAATGAAAGGGGCTCCCTAAAGTCTCCACAACTCTCAACTTACTTCTAAAGAAAGATTCCCACTCGGAAGTCAATAGTTGCTGCCGTCGATCGAGACGATTCGTACGGACTTTTGCAATCCTGTAACGAACCTCTAGAGGATCGTTACATTCTACGCCTGTTGTTTATAATAGGCTTTCTCGTAAACACGAACAGGGACCGAGAGAAATACTTCTTAAGATATGAGAGAGCTGTGAATATCAGAGTTGATCTGGACCACTGGTTCCCAAAACTCGTTACGAGGGACTGGAGGGACTACCGAATCGCTTTTACTTCTTTCAGATTAAGATCCAGGACATCTGAAACCCTATCCAGATGTCCGGCACCTTCTTTCTATCACCTCAGGTGATAAACGCACTGAGAGGATTTCAGAATCATTCCTAGATCTTGAATAATATTTCAGTTTCCCGGTAGGTAAAAAACTGTGGTCTGAATTGCAGTCTATTCGGGAAACAAACTTCTTCAAGAAGGAAATGGTCCCCAGCAAGCTCATCCATTCCCTCCCCGAGTATGCTTACTTCCCTAATAAGGCTGCGCTTTGCCTAAGCAGGAGAGCATATAAAAGTGCAATGTTGCGGTAGACTCGTAGTTCTATACCGTGCGGTAACGAGCACCGAAAGGATTAAGAGGTAACTCTGTTGAACATAGTAAGGCAAAACGAATGCAACGTTTATTCATTCACGTAAGAAATCCCCTCAATCTTAGGCTAAAGTCCGTGATTGTAGGACAGAGATACAGTTAGTCAGTCAATCCCGCAGGAGAGACGTAACCGCCAGCACAGAGATACGGTTAGTCAGTCAATCCCGCAGGAGAGAGAGACGTAACCTACCGCGCATGACAGCGACCGATCTGTTACTGGCTCGGTTGGACTGGAGGACAGACACAGCGTGACAGCAGCAGCCAGCAGCTTACGAACGTCGTCACTTAACTTTATGTCTGGGTTGCCAGCTACCCTATTCTACGAAGAAATAGGTTCGTTATTTTTTGAGCAGAAAGACTCTCAAGCTGGTATATTTAAGCGAAACAGAAAACGCTAAATATATAGATGCGTTTGTGTCGTCAGAACACTACCAAACAACGGTAAAAGATAAATTGGAAACTCCTGGAAGGCTGCAGGGAGTAACGATTAAATGTCCTTAAAATAGACAATAGACCTCTCGGTTGCCATCCGAAGAGGTAACTACAGCAAGCGTATATGACTTGAACCAACCAGAAGTAATATAACGCAAGGCAAAATATGAAATTATATCACAATAAAGTTTGTTCATACTTACCTGGCAGACATATATATAGCTGAATTCGGAAATACAGCTACATACATATCTGACAGGCAAGTTTCATGAACAAAACTTAAGAGAATCGAAGCAGTCAGCTCAAGCTTCTTATGTTATTGGACATAAGCGTTCATTGACGTAGTCTACAAGTCTATTTCTTGTACGAGTCTGCGAATGACGAATGAGAGCTCTTCCGAATCTTGTCAATAAGAGCTTATTCGCTTACGCAATATCAAATTAATGAGATGTTTTTGTCAATGAGAACTAACCCATTTACGGGACAAAGAGATATTTTGTCAATGAGGGGTATAACCCACTACTTGACAAAACGAAAGTATATTGTCAATGGTGGAAAGTCCACTGAATTGACAAACGTAATCCAGGGAGTCAAGCATTTAATTTTTCCGATTCCCCGTCTCAAACGAGGAAGGGGCAAGAATCCTGTTAAAGAGACTGGGCTTACGGCAGGTAGAACGACGATGTTCAATTCGGCAGCGTAGTCCCGACTAGAACTATCAAAATCTATCATCTGAAAAAAACCCCTTCAGATGGGATAAAAAAGCTTGCAAAATTACCTGGGAAGAGGAAGAAACTCTCCAACCAGCTTCCTCTCCCGTATCAAAACTAATGCCTGCTAAAGCTTAAAATTTATTGGCAGTATGGCAAAGGAAGTCCTGTCTTGCGCTTTCCTGAAGAGCGTCCTTTTGATGAGTGCCTTTGCAAGAATCCCACTGAACGTTGTCGAGAGTCCTGACGTGCAGGACATCGAGCCTTACATAACCCGTAACTGCCTTATCGCAAAGTCTTGACTGCGGTAGTGGCAACTTAAATTTATTGGCAGAATGGCAAAGGTTGCGGTAGAGCAAACGAGATCTTCCCTTGAGCTTTCCTTAACTCCATCCACCTATGCGAAAAGCAATATTAATTGACAGAGACCTCTTGAATTCAACGAAACCTGATGTCTTGCTGGGTTTCGAAGAAGAAGTTGTCTGTTCACTTTAAACTTCCTCCGAAGCACTGCCTACTTCACTTCTTTGCAGGTGAGGTAGAAGGTATCACCGAGGTAGAGGTAAAAATTCTTTAGGCCCAAATCTGAAACAAGAGCTTGAAGAGTTCAACAGAAACGTTCAGCCAGGCGACACACCTGGCGTGCGCTGGTGCACGCTCGGCGTCCACTGGCGCGCGCTCGTCGTCCCCCCACTGGAGCGCGCTCGGGCGCCACTGGAGCGCGCTCGGTCCACCCTGGCGCGCGCTTGGCGTGCACCCGCGCGCGCCTGGAGTCCATCCGAGCGTCCCGGGCGTCCGCTCTCAAAAGCTTCCTGCTACTATGACTTCTTTTACGTATTTCTCGATGGAAAGACGGACACGAGTTCAGGCGACGTTCGCCTTCTTACTTCTCACTGAAACGCATAACGAGAGAGAGAGAGAGGACGTGAAGCGTCCTCTTCTATAAAGCTTCTATTTAGAGGGCGCGAGTCCTTCCGAAAGCTCCAACCCCTGCATGGGGAGGACGCTTCGGAGGACGAGAAGCAATCTTTCAGGATTCGTGCACGCGCACACGCACTTTGGCAGTCTGGGGATTTTCATCAGAAACTGCCGAAGGCACGCCAGATCGGTGGGGGTTCCTTGTAACCCTCCTTAGGCTTTCGACATGCTCACTCCCCGGTCCTGGGAGTCAAGCAGAGGTCCCGGCCTAGAGGCGAAACGAGGTCCGATCTGACGCACCCTCCACTACACAAGGGGTATCACTGCACTTCTGCACTTCACTTTTACTCTCTAAAGCAAGCACTTTCGATTCTAAGTTACGAATCGAAAGAGTATCAGAGAAAGGGCAATTCCTCTACAGACACTGCTTAGGGCCCGAAGGCAACACTGCAGGGTTAGGGAGTAACAATTACAGAAGTAGCACTTCACAGCAATGAAGGAGAGCGAGCACCTCTCGTAGACATATTCATAGCCCGTAGGCCATACTACAGGGTCAGCAAAATAAAGTCTACAGGAAGTTAGCAGTTCACTACCCTGACTTTTGTTACTGATTAATTGCGTACATAACGAATCATACGTCTTCCTTACGGAATTAGACATGTTTACTGATTAATTGCGTACATACGAATCATACGTCTTCCTTACGGAATAGACAAAGTCTCACACTCCTTACATGACAAATCTCAACAAAGAAGCAAGACCCATACCCCTCGTACATACCTAGGTGCGGATCTACCGAAGCTTTCGGTAGCCACACCCTATCTTTGCAGACAACCCCGTCTGAAACTTATCCTAACTAGATTCAGATATTTTATGCAAAAATGAATCAAATTCAAATCAATTTAAGATAGCGTATGCCTAGCCACAAATCCCACAAATCTAAGTAAATAAATCAAAAGACAATTAGGATACTTAGCGGCAATGAGTTTCCAAAATCCTAAGACGGAGGTACTTGAAAACAGGTGTTTTCAGCACCAGCGACAGAAAAATTATGAATAGAAAATGGGAATGGTTCTGATACCCGCCTCCCAGCGGCGGGAATGGGTACTAACCACCTGGCCGACCACTGCGTGTGTCGGAAGTTTTTAAAATTCTGTCGGACTTCAGAAAAAGGGAAAATACAGCTATAAATATATTAATCTGACAGGTAAGTTGTCATGAAAAATCAAATCTATTATTTTCCTTTTCAATTAAAATCAACTAGTATTATTCACTATTTTGAATTTAACATTAAAAACTTTTCAGGTAAAATTAAATGTTGTCTTATGACTACATCATTGGCTAGCCAATTATAAAAACTTGCAAAGATAATCTTTCTAGGAAGTCTCGTGTCAATGAACCTGCATCGTTGAGAGCTAAATGTACAAATGAATCTTGGTATAAATATCAAATCATACTTACGTTGGGAAAGTCGAGGCCTAAGGAGTACTTAATATCAAACCAGCAAGACTTGTCAAACTTTGGGGCTGGTCCACATTCATACATCTTGTCTTCAAACTCAGTTCCAGTATATTCCAGCAGCAGTCTAATAGGCTGGGCAAGCTGAAAAAAAATAAAAATAACAAATAAGGATAGCACCAAAGTATGTTTGTCTCATTCAAATTACCGTACCATCCTACATGTAAAAAGAACCTTTAAAATTGCTGAAATTACCAAATGTAACTACTGGTAAGTTTGGGGAGCAAGAATCTCATGGGAAACAATATTGCAAGTGCAAAGTAAGCCTAATAAAAGATTTACATAATCTCACATCTGCTTTATCCTAGGGTCGGAGAATTGTATTTCAGCAGTGACAAAGTGATCAATCTCCCCAGGGAGATGTGATTTTAATAAAGGGATTTTGACGTAGGAAAAATCTATTTCTGGGCAAGGAAGCCGTGTCACCCAGTGAAATAGGTTCCTTCAGCACTATTTCTAAGGTAAAATATTGCTATAATACCAGAGAACTACTAAATTGGACATGCCAGAATATTCCGGCTCGCTCACCTTCATTAAAAGGTGTCGGTATAGTTCTGGGGCGAGTGAAACCCACTACCACGGCACCCTCTCCAATTAGCCTCTCCTACATCAAAAACCCCTAAGAAAAGGGGAGCCGTCCTACGGCTTGCTACCTACCACCGCGTAGGTAGCGGATGTAGTGTCATACCTGAAGATAGCATACTAGCTTGGTGGCACAGTTTAAAGGGGGGGGGGGGGTGGGGGGGGGGGGGGGGGGGGGGGGGTGGGGGGGGGGGGGGGGGGGGGGGGGGGGGGGGGGGGGGGGGGGGGGGGGGGGGGGGGGGGGGGGGGGGGGGGGGGGGGGGGGGGGGGGGGGGGGGACAGCTGAAACATAAGGGCGGGATTTCACTGGGCGACACGGCTTCCTCGCCCAGAAATAGATTTTTCCTACGTCAAAATCCCTTTTCTGGGCTCAGCCGTGTCGCTCCGTGAAATTGTACCAGAGAAACACCAAGCTACTGACATATAAAACTATGATCAATCAAAAGATAACTACAAAAGGGTGTAAATGAGAAACATAGTACAATATACATCAATATAATAAATATTATATACATATATATTGTAATCCTTAATGTAAAGGTAATAAACTTAAATTTAAGACATGATAGGCATTAAACCAACAAATTGTTTACAGTGTAGGTTGAGAAAGGCACCTATAAACTAATTATTATGTACATATCACATAAATCTGCCCAGTATTAAAAATATGCTACTGGGTTGAGGTAGACTGATAATGAGGCTGATAGGAAGGAGGATGGGAGGAGACAAGGTAACTACTGCAAACTACTTCCGACCGTAGCAGGGGAAACAGTGTTCCCTACAGCTACCACCGGGAACTTAAGGTCCTCCAAAGACTTAAGATAGTGGCGTTTAAAAACTGAGGGGGATTTCCAACTGGTATATTTCTTCAGATCTCCGAAGCTCATGTGCTGGAAGAAGTTAATTGACGTTGCTATAGCCCTATTGTCATGTACCCGTGGCAATGACTGTGGGTTGGCCTTCTTAATGAAATAAAGAATTTGTTGTCGTATGCCTTTCAGAGAGACGGTGCCACCTTTCTCTCTAATGAACAGAGGCCCTTTGGATTTCATAGAAGTCCTATGTAGGAAATCCTTTAATGTTTTCACAGGGCACTGGGATGGGTCCTGTGGGAAAGGAATAATTTTCCATGGAGCCCACCTATCTAGAGGATCCTCATTCTTGGCAAGAAACCTGCGATCCGGAGAAAGTAACACCTCTCCCGGAGATAGGAACTGAATATGACCCGGGTCCCTGGATAAAGAAGACAACTCTGAAATTCTAGCTCCCGAAGCTAGGCTGATTAGAAATAGAGTTTTCCGCAAAAGAGATTGATAGTCACATTCTGAGTTGTTAATATCTGATGCCAACTTAGGGACATCGTTTAGGAACCGTGACACTGCTGTTGGTCTTTCAACAGGCCTAAGCCTGGCGCAAGCCCTGGGGACTGAGGTAAAGTAAGAATCTGTTAAGTTTATGTCAAACCCGAATTGAAAAATCTTTTTCAAGGCAGATTTAGTTGTGGTTATTGTACTAGCTGCCAAACCTTGTTCAAATAAATTCCTGAAGAAGGTGATAGCTAGATTTGTGGTCATGGTATGAACATTTGATTCATTGAGGAAGACAGCCAGCTTCTTGACCGCCGAATCGTATTGGCGAAGTGTTGACTCTCGCTTATCTGATTCAAAGAACAGGATGTTCTGAGGATCTATGTCCGCACCCTCCGTGCGGCAAACTTCATGAAGTCCATAAAGTTAGGGTTTTGTGAAGACCTGAGGAATCGAACACAGTCTTCGTTTGGACTTGTTGGGACAGCATGGGCTTCGGCAGCCGATGAGGACTCAGACCTAATTCTATCAAGAAGAAAAACCCCGTGCCAGCGCATAAAAGAAAATACAATAAAATAAAATAAATACAAAAACAAATACAAACATCAAAAACAGCATCCAAAACACTGGAGATGATAAATAAAAGTGCTATTACTAATCGGATCACTAGGTATGGAAGACCACGTGAAACCGAAGGGGGGGACAAAGGGAACGCTCTAATGGCGGCTCGGAGCCGTCGCCTCATGATGCGACGACTCCTAAAAACCTAAATAATACGGGCACGAAGGCCAGAAAACACTCCCTAAATAGTGTCAACACTTAAACCAGTACTTAGCTTGGATGCCGTTGGAGATTGACGATCCATAACGAAGGAAAAACAAATCCAAAATAGCAAAAACACAAGAGTAAGAAAAAAACGCGTGCGTCTAGTGTACGGCTATCTGAAGGAATGACGCTACATCTGCTACTTACGTGGTGGTAGGTAGCAAGCCGTAGGACGGCTCCCCTTTTCTTAGGGGTTTTTGATGTAGGAGAGGCTTATTGGAGAGGGTGCCGTGGTAGTGGGTTTCACCCGCCCCAGAACTATACCGACACTTTTTAATGAAGGTGAGCGAGCCGGAATATTCTGGCAGGTCCAATTTAGCAGTTCTCTGGTAGGGTAAATCACCACGGCAGGCCAACCCTCATCACGGTGGACGGGTCTTATTCACTCGATATTTAATTGGTGAAACAAGAATACAATTGCAACTCTAAGCATACCATTTAAAAGACTGAAGTTTCGTCAACATAATGTGATAGATGAAAGCCCCACACGAACTAAAATAAGCATGTGAGCTCTTCGTAAAATATGTTTTCAAGGCAGTTTTGAAATCCAATATGGCGGCTACGTTTTTCATGGAAGGTTCTGATCAGTGATGGCCACCATCTTTCCCCAGCCTTCCCAGCACTCATTTGAACAATGTTAGCGTATATATGTAACGTTTATTGATCTTACTCAAGATTGCAGTTGTAATCAGCACAATAAAACAACATTTTGTTGCCTATATTAGTGAAAGTATGAAACTTGTTATTCCCGGGGTTATGGTTTGAACTGAATTCATTCTTACCTTGTAATCGGTGGTTTTTATCCTTACTGCCATCACAACTGAAACTCCACAGTGCTTATTTGATTGTTATTATACACATTTTGGTCTCAGTTCACTCCACATTGCACTTTAAACCCGTTGCTGTTTCTGATTTCTAAGCGCGCGCGCCATAAACACAGTTATGAACAGCAGACGACGACAGACGACGAAACTGCAAAAGTTTTTATTCCCTAAAAAACAGTTTACTTTACTCGTTATTTAGTTTAAATTTACTTTATTTAAAAATTTTGATTTAATTCATGTATATTATCCCTTTTTTGCAACCAAATTACCCCAAAAATTACAGATATTTCTAAAGTAGATACAATCAAATGTTTCTAACGTTTTCGTACATCTGGCTGCCGAAAACCATAGAGGAACGACTACGGAAAAGTGAATTATATAAGTTTTTTTGTTTTTGTTTTTGCTAGCACTTTTCATTGATTTCAGTCTATATTAGTATTTTGAATTTCTTTAATAATCGTATGCCAGAAATAAATGTAACCTTTAATGTTTGCATGCTAAGAATGACAAAATCATCGTTGCCACATTAGTGGAGGCTTCACACATACACCGTTCCTTTATTATAAACTGTTTCCATGAATTCTAGTTGTCATAGTAATGCAATAATGATAAAATTGCTTTAATATTTATGTGTATATACTTCCAATACATAGCCTAATTTCACCAATTTCAACGTTTTGTGTGTAGTCTTATACCCAGTTTGGAGGGTCAACACATACCGAATGGCAACAGAGAGAGAGAGAGAGAGAGAGAGAGAGAGAGAGAGAGAGAGAGAGAGAGAGAGAGAGAGAGAGAGAGAGAAAGGAAGGCGGAGGAACGAAGAAGAAAAGGGATGGCGGTGGAAGGGGGGGTAGGTGGAGCTTTATATGTGTATTCGTATCCATTTCTGCATAATGGAGTTTTTGTCTCTTGGTACAAGGACGTGTCGTTATTCTTTACGATTAGTGATTCACGATACCCTTATAAATTACGGCACTGGGTGTAATGCACTATAGCAAAATCTCGTTCTGTTACGAGTGTTCGTTACAGAAATAGGTATTGCCCAAAAACGTGCTTGCACTGTCTCTGAAACCCATAGTAGACATGCTGCTTAGTTGTCAATCAAGTTTTTATAACCGAGTATTTTTTACAAGCTAGCTATTGAATAAATTTGTATTTTTCTCAGTCGAAACATATGCCCCTCAATGCTAACTTTCCTCTTTTAACGACTTTCTGGTCATTGCAAATTCGGCCCCATAATTTCTTATGGTGCGAAAACAGACAGAGGCCCAGGGACCGAAAACGATTGCGTCACACTACGGCGGTAATCCAGCAGTAAAACATCTTCATATATCCAAAAAGTAAATAATAAAAGATATATATGCGCATTACGATTATAACAATTACATGAATAGCTGATAACAATCTGCATGAATAACTGGTAAACTGTTCTGCAAGACAGTTGAGTATAGCAATTATTTACAATAGGTACGAAAGTCAAGATGTCTTGACGTCATAATACAAAAGTCGAGTTACTTTTTCAATAACGAATATTTTCAAATTAATCATCATAAATATGTAAAATATTGATGTTTTACTACTTATTTAAAAATTAGCTAAGAGCACGCTTCTCGTCGTCATCTACCAAAACAGCTGTTTACTCCTGGCTTGTTTGTTGGTGAGAAATCGTGTTTCGATTGTTGTGATGAAAGTGCTCCAGCGTCTGTGGGTACAAGTGGTGTGCGGATTTATCACAGGAAATGGAAAGTTTGTTGACACAAGCGACTCCGTAAACATCGAGATGGCGTCAATCTTCGAAACATTTTTAGTTGTAAGTAAAAATTTCTAAAGCGTTTTGGTGAGATTTCCACTGCCGTGTACGCCATTTTCAGTACCCTCTGTTTAAATCTTAAAATTTGGCCTTAATTTCTAACTTTGGAGAAAATACTTACTTCGAAAGTAGAGTAGAGGTCTTTAGCTCCGTTTCTCACCAACAAGAAGTCGCGACTGATGCCCATCTCGGGTGTCAGGACGCGTTATAATGTACTTTTTCGGAGGGTGGCAAGCGTTGATTGTAGGTGGCCTGGTTGGCCTGCCGTGGTGATCTACCCTATTATAGCAATATTTTACCTTAGAAATAGTGCTGAAGGAACCTATTTCACGGAGCGAAACGGCTGAGCCCAGAAATAATAATAATAATAATAATAATAATATGCTTTATTTCAGCTCAGGGCCATATTCATTGAATATACAAAATACAGACAGTAACATACACAATCTAGATACATGAGACATGATAAAAAGAAAAAGAAAATGAATAATCGGCACTTATCCACAAAATAGTAGAGGTAGCATAAAAGCTAGTAATCATACTACTGGCAATAACAGTAATAATATTGGTGAGAAAAAAAAATATCCTTTGAATAGTATGCTTAAAGATGTAATTGTATTCTTGTTTCACCAAATAAATATAGAGTGAATAAGGGTGACCCACTTGAGTACAATGGATCCAAGGCAGTTGTTTCCTCTGCGTCCTTAACTTTTAACTTTGGAGAAAATACTTACTTCAAAAGGAGAGTAGAGGTCTCGAGGTGTTGCTCTCACCACCAATGACCCGTGACTGGTGTCCATCTCTGGTGTCAGGACGTGTTAAAGTACTTTTTCAAAGGGTGGATCAACAAGCGGCCAAGACTGGATCAGCTAGTCCACTTGGTTGCTTATCCTATTTTCCTGTTGGAGCAATTCGCTAACTTTTAACCAAGTAATCTCCCCCGCCCACACACCACCCCCCACCCCCAAAACCCAATGACGACATGCACGGCGCAATTGTAAGTAACTTTTCCGGTGCAATACCTAGATATGTGCGTCCTGTGTTAGGTTTGGGATTAATTCACCACTAAGGTTGTATAAAAAGAGATCAAGAAGAGAATATCCATGGTGAAAGATGCATTTGGTAAGATCAAGAAATTAGTCACCAACACGCCAATATCTATGAATCTAAGGAAGAGGTTTGTGAAATGTTTTGTTTGGTCTGTATTGCTGTGAAACTTGGACTTTGAAGAAGGCAGACGAGAGATTACACGCTGCAGAAACGTGGTTTTGGAGAAGGATGTTAAAAATATCATGGACAGAAAGGAAAACTAATGAGGAAGTATTTGAGTGAGTAGGGGTTGAAAGAGAGCTTTTGGCCTCAGTGAGAGGTAGACAAATGCGGTTTGGCCGGCGTCACAATACTATGCGGCGTCGCCGCCGCGACGGAACCGTATACGGCAACCCCCCCTTGCCTGCATTCTGTCGCATAAGCGGCGAAGTCGCTCAGTCTATCCACAACAGCCAACGTATAAAGGTTGAATATAATGTTGTCCAATTATTATTATTTGCATTACATATACATACATAATCAATACTGTTACGTTTATAGGGTTTAAACATACCATCTATTTCTGGTTTATTTATACTGATTCCATATGTGACCACCTCTCGTACATTATTTCGCCTAATTCAATCCATGCTTTCTCTCTTGGAGTTCTTATCAAAATATTCTTTATCACTTGTCCCAAATTGCTGGCCTTGCTTTAATAAATTCAATTAATAAATCAACGTCATTTTAATAATTGTAAATGCAATTGGTTCAGGGGAACACCGGATGCGGTGTAGCCGTCTGGTGTGGCTACGTGCATAGAACTGTGTGTGTTTTCCCACGACAATCGGCCGGATGTGACTTTGCGGCGGTCGAGCGCCTGCGGCACAGTGCGGCGTGTGATATCATTATACTATGCGGCGCCGCATAAGGTTTCGTCGCAGCGGCGACGCCGCATGTTGTGACACGGCCTTTGTGAGTCACATAGCGAGAAGACAAGAACTAAAGCATCTCTCTCACTATAAAATCAATGGAAGGAGACCGAGAGGCAGACCTAGACAAAAATATATGGATGGATTGGTGAGAATGATTGGCGGAAGAATGTCTGCAGCTCAGTTGCTGCAGAGCTGGAAATAAGGAGGAATGGCGAGCCATGATTGCCGATGTCCTTGGTGATATGGCACCTGGATGAAGATTGTATACAATAGTAAAAAATATGAGGCATAACTGGATATATGTCATTGGTTACAACAAACGGTGTTAAAGCGGTAGTTCACTACTGCAGCGATGCCCTACGCTTTGCTTATACTAGGCTACTAAGTTCAAACCAACTACAATAATAGTTATTACTTACACCTCGAATGTTCCAGTAGGCAAGAGTTGGCGACATCTTCGCAGAATATTAACTGGGTATTGGTAATACACCAAACAATTGTGCTGACAAGACCTAATTAAAGCCAAATGCACGATAAAAACAACCGAAAGAGTTCTGCGATCCGGTGTTTACAAAAGCCCGCTCTCAACTGACTTGTTACCGGTTAGCCAATTTCCAACACTCTGAGTGAGTGATGACGGCGCCGGCGGCCGACGGCCGAGCGAAATATTGTGGTTGTCGAGTTCCTTGCACACAGTCAGGGTGACGACGGTTAAACCGACCGGGCCGGGGTTGTGGGAATGGGTAGGCGAGGGAAGGAGGATGTAAGAACGCCAACTGGTGTGAGGAGCAGCATTGCGTTGAGTCATCTTTCAAGGTTGCCTTCACGCAACAAGTTGAACCTGAGAACGTCGTTAACAAGGACCTTACACAGGGTAAAAAAGGATAAGGGTGGGGATGGCCAAGCAATTTACCCTGCTAATGGGGTTGTGGGCCACCTTTCCCATACCTACAAGAATAAACCCCATAAAAATAAATGGATTTCCAGTGCATCAAAGCACCAACAACGACAAGAGATGGCGGTTACCGGACATTTGAATTTCAGTACTGTCACCGCTGTCGAAAACGACTGAAGTGAAATAATCAGTCATCATGCAGTGTTGCCAACTTACCGGAAACCCAACTATTTCTAGCGAATTCGCTGACATTGGCGAATTTCAAACTGCATGTGAGGACAGCGCCAGCGGGATTCCTGCCGGATTTTGAATGATGTTAGAGAAATTTGCTTGAAAGTCCAAAATGCTTAATTGTCATTCTCTGGTAGCTCCTTATTGTAAATGCGAAGTTAAGAGGATGTTCTGTCAAGAAAATGTGGTAAATCCTACGTTAAGAAACAGGGTTAGCTTGAAACCAGTTAGGTAATGTTTTCTAAAGTATGAAAAACTGCTTATATTTAACGATAATCCTAAAAGTGTGACAAAGAATAGAAACAATGACAGCATTAAGGTAAACATATTTGTTATGGATGGAATCATAATTATCAACATTGCTTCAATCTTTAGCTGAAGGGGCAATAAAAATGTGCAAGGTGAAAACTTCATTTTTTCATTAGTTTAATATGTAAGGTTTCTGTTCGCACACAAAACCAGTGGAAATGGTCAGCTGAACTATTTCACAAGCCCTAATTGTATTTTAGAAAAATGAAGTGAAAATTCTAGCAGAATTGGGTCATGATATTAGATGTGATGGCTGGTTTGGCAAGAAGGCAAGGGGGACTCCACGTTGACGTTGTAATCGGCAGTAAGGTGCATTGTCATGCATCACCTTCAAAATCTCGACTTCACATACACACACACACACACACACACACACACACATATATATATATATATATATATATATATATATATATATATATATATAAATCTTTTAAATCCTATTAGAACTTATCATACAGATATTACGGTTTCACATAATTTGATGACGTATACAAGCAAGATACAAGTCTCACGTTGGACAATAAGGTAACCTATAAAAAAAATATAGTTGGTCTCATGACATCTTTGTCCTTGCTGTGTTTTGTAAAGGATGCTGTAACACATGTACCATCAAAGCTTTTGGTCGACAATTTCATCAAGTAGATTACGTGTCTTTTATCATTCCTGCTGAAGTAATTAACTAATTTAGAGTTCCCATTGAAGAAAACTAATGGCAGGGGAGAGCAGTGATGATTCGGATAGTGGGATGGTCCGGACAGTACGTTTCCTGGACAACGTAAGGGCCCCTCAACCAAGACCACCGAGAAATATCGGTGGTCTTGCCTCGGCTCAACTTCGAAAAATCGCCTGTTTGTTTACCGTTGACACACGGAGTTTGATTGACAGTTGGTGCTTACTTTAGTACAGAGGTTAAATTTTGTGGTTTTCTCACTTCTAATGTAATTTGTTTGCGTTTGAATCGCAAGGTGTGGTGTAGTGAGTATGATAAGAAAGTTGATAACAGTTTAGGTGTGAATTTGTACTACATGACGAAGATGATGTAGTGCTACCGGCCTGTGTAATCTTCAGGACATGGGACTGAGGGTGTCATCAAAATTGGTTATGATCTGTTGAGGATGGTTCGGACCGTCTAGGGTAGGGATGATCCAGACGTGTCCTAATCATCCTCCTAGCAAATGCTTGACAAATTATGAATTCCGACAAAGAAACAAAAGATTTTCACTAACAATATTTACGTTATATTTTGTGTATATCCATTCGTTAGGCCCTTATTACCTTTTAAAGCACCTCATAAACCATCAGGACACCTTATTACAAAGAAATATAGCCTATCCTTTGCTTCAGATTGATTATAGTTCCTGAAAGCCTATCATGGGACGAGAGTATAAGAAAACCAATAGGGAAAGGGATGTTGCTGCTATAGAAAATACACTTCAGGAGTTTAGAGAAAAGGGTGGTATTGGTAGAACATGATTATGTGTAGAAAGATAGAAACAAGGTTTACCCATAGAGCGTATATCACTGGAGTGGCGATCTCCCTGCCGAGCGTGTGACCTCGAGCGGCCATATTAAAAGGTCTCGGTCCAACTCATGGTCCATACTTTATTACTTTTATTACTATTATTTTTATCGATACTATTATTATTATCTTATTATTATTAATATTAATATCATTTTTAACAATGGTATACTATTATATTATTATTACCGGACCCAGTTTCACAAAGAAAAAGTACCTTACAATAACACTAAACACGCACTGGATAGTCAACAATCACTAAGCACTCACAACACACTAAATGCTCACTAAACACTCATAAAACACTAAGCATTCACTATATACTCACTATACCTCAAACACTGAGTAAACATTCACTAAACACTCTTAATCCTAAACATTCATCAAACACTACACAATCACTGAGCACTGACTATACACTAAACGTCCACTAAGTATTCACTATACTCTAAACACCCACTAAAAATTCACTTAAGCATTCACTAAACACTAAATGCTCATGAAACACCTAAACACTTATTAAACAGTGAATGAACATCCACTCATCACTCACTAAACACAAAAAAACACTTAGACACTAAACACTCACTACACACTAAACATTCGCTAAACACTAACAGTCATAAGGCATTTACTAATCACTGACTAAACATTCACTGAATGCTTACGCACTGAACATTGTTAATCACTAACTAACAAAACATTTTCACTAAACTCTAAGCACTAACTAAACATATACAATAAACATTCATTCACAAAACGCTAACATGCACTAAACCCTAAACTCACTAAACACTTGGCACACTAAACTCTAAACATTTACTAAACATTCACTGAATGCTTATACATTAAACATTTGTTTAGCACTAACATTCACATAACATTTTAACTCAGCTCTAAACATTCACTGAATATTTACTCTAACATGCATTAAACACTCACTAAACATTCCTTGATTACACTAAACATTCACGAAACAATCATTAAAACCCTAAATACTAACTAAACATTTATTGAATACTTGCATAATAAAAATTCAATAACATTCACAAAACACTAAACATTTACTCTTAAACATTCAATAAACACTCACTAGACCCTAAAAATTTGCTAAACACTTACTCATTAAACAAAATTTCAGAATCGCACTAATCCCTGTTCAATTTGTGGGTTAGCAGACCTTTAAAAATGGCCGCAAGGCTTTGCAACGCCGGCCTGGCGGAAGACCACCGAACTTACGTAGTACTGGTATAGAAATCGCTACTCCAGGTATACCCTCTATGGGTTGACCAGGAGGGTTTTCACACCTACAAGCGCAACAACCTACACCATCATCAAAACAGGAGACAGCTAAAGGCTGAAAGCAGGGAAGATGCACGATTGCAACGGACGCTCCAGAAAAGCTTGAACTTAAACAGAAAGCACTGAAGTAAAAGCCTAAAATCCCAACCAAGAAGGAAATAAAGTTTGGAAATGATACCTCAAGAACATGAAAAACCTATACAAATTTTTAAAAAGTTAAATGCAGAGGACCAAATCAATGATGAAGACCATCATCATCTTGAAAATCTCTGACAGCCGAGCTTAATAATGATTGTTCTGACATCTCAGAGGAGGAGATCGAAGACTCAAAAGTTGGTTTCATTGATAAATTCCCTGAGGAGGGAAACTGTTCTTGTTGGTATAGATCCACTAAAAGGTAGCAGTCTGTTATGCAATTTAGATGAGTGCGATGAATTTCAGGTTTCTTATTTAAGAAAATCACAGATATTTGCTACTAATAATTTTACATTTCTATAAATTGAGGATAGAGCAATATTGGCAAGGAGGCAGGAATTGGAGTGCTTCCAAACCCAGTTCAGCAAAGTATTAAAAGAAAACGGGTATTTCAAAGTTCGTTAGGCCAACTTTAATTAACATATATTTAGGCACAAACAAATGTCATGTATTTGAGTTACATTTTGTTTGGATATTTACTCATGGAGAGATAAATTCAAGTATATTTTGGTGGCGAGGAATTTCATGTAGTTTTTATTTTAAAGCATACAATATTCTTTAAGACAATTTTATCAGCAAACATCGTGGATTCGGGTTACATTTTCTGTCTGCCAATCACCAAGGGAAAGAATAATCTTTTAAGTTGATTTTGATTGTTTCAATAAAGCATTTCGTTTTCTATTTATGTTTCATTTATCATGACTTGAAGGTAAATATCAGTTATAATAATTGTCCGAATCTTCCCATGCTCTTGTCCGAATCATCACCATGGGTAGGGATGATTCGGACATTTTGGAAACTTATTTGAAGATATATAGCTTCAAGTATAGTAAAGTATACGACTTACCACATTCACTCGTAAATTTAGGATGATAAGGCTACACGTTGACATGTCAACGACATCTCTGCTCCTTAAACTCTTACTTCTAGATAGAAATATTTTAAGTGTCAGAATCATCACTGCGCTCTCCCCTACTATCCCACTGGGATACTGGGTAAACAAGATAAACATAGTTTGCGACAACAGACATCTCTAAAGCACCAGAAACATATACATCATGTATCTGACAAAAAATTAAAGTATCATTGTCTTACCAAGCAACAATTAATAATTAAGGGATACATAAATAAACTCGGTGCAAAAGGTCTGATGAGGCAATAAGCTACAATAATCAGTATTACTTACCCCATAACTGGTGACATTTTTTATGGACTCTTAACGGAGTAGCTAGAAGTATCACACTAAGAAAAATTGATGACATGCAAAATTAAATTGACGTGGAGTACATATTTCTGGCATCCAATGCTTCCACTTGGAAAACTGGCTCCCAACTACAAGGCACTTTTGTCTTTGGGGTTAAATTGGCTCCCCCGAAAAACAAGGTGAAAGGGTAAGAGGCGGTGGATAGTCAAAACTGTGTTTAGTGAGAACAGCGATACTGCAAGTATGAGTCGCAGGAACTCTCCAAAAGCGAGAATTCGAAGTGGTGAGGTAACGACGTTGAACATGCAGCACTTAAAAGGCTGGATCACATATCAGCGACTCGTAATAACATGGTTTGATTGTCTGTCGCGGGCTTTGGGAAACCAAGAGCAATGCGTACATAGAGATGAGATTTGCCGATGATGTAGGCCACACCCAATTTAAATGGTGTTTTGGAGACAGGGACCGACGTAAGTCAATTACGAAAATGTATGAGATTTAAAAAGTACCACTGACATTTAACAATATAAGAAATGTGCAAGTTAAAAACAAAGTTGGGTTATTTCATGAGACTAAATTCTGTTGTTCACAAGCGAAATACCAGACGAGGGAGGAAAGGATTGGGGGGGCACTTTTGACCAAGTTTGGTTGGGAGATTTTAACTGCTTGTTATTTAGACATTTATATGAAATTCTTAAAATATTTAATAAATATTGTTCATTTGGATTTACACCTACATTTTACAAGTTTTAGGTTTCCGTTTCTTTTTATCGTTGCTTAATGAACATTTCAATCTTCATTTGTCTCAAGTTATTAAATAACCTTTCCAATATTTTAGAGGGGTTGTAGTAAAGGGAATTTTTACCCAAATTACACATTATAAAAATAAGTTATTATTCCGATTAGGAAAAGGTTTAGTATAAACACAATATAAACATTGAATAATATACACCTTTACATTAAATTTCATCAAGAGATTTAAATGGTTCAAAATGTACAAAAGGAATTACAGTTTGATAGAAAATAAAAAGAATTTCAATGTATATTCCGAATTAAAGGTGTTACAAGAATTAAAGGAGTCTCCTTTTGGTTAATTATTGTGTCAACGATAACAAAAAGGAGATACAACAGATAAGCAAAATAAACTATCCATTGCTAGGAGCCATTGTGGTTGTGAAATTTGAAGAACTATGGGTATTTACCGAAGAAAGGGAAACATGCTACCAAGGAAACTTTCAATGACGACTTGGCTCCAATTAGGTAGCGTGAGAGGTGCCAGCAGTGTCATTATTTGTACGAGTGTTGATGGCTCAGGAAAAGAGCCTGCCCAAGATGACAGACATTCTCCCTGTAACAAAGCTATCTACTTCAGCGAAAGGCGGCAAAGTTGTTCGAGTTTCGAAGTTGAACAGAACAAGACTGTCAAAAGGCACTGGCTGAAGCGTGAAGGCTGAGGATCAGGCTGGCAGATATGGAAGGAGGATGAATAGGCGACAATGATTCTCTCTTACATTTCCTGAAATGCATCTCGCATATGTGGAAAGTTTAAAAGGAGCTTTTAAATCTCTCCGTTTCGTTGCCTTCTTCAGTTTCAGACAAAGAAACTCCAATCCATCTGCAAGTAGGAATCAAAGACCGGGTCGATTTTAGCAATTTCCGTCAGGAGACTCTTGAGGTAGTGATTCCATCTTTCTCTCTGGGATCTGGTTCACTGACCTGCTCCATGATACGCTGTCTGGCCGCCTCATTCTGTGTAAGCACCTAAAAATAAAGAAAAAAATATTAGTCATTACACAAAAGTAATATATATTAAACTGGAAAAGTAAAAGGCAATAAATATCTATGATAATAAATGACATTATATGGTTTGTATTAATTTTGTACTGCAGAAGTTTGAAGAAATTAGTTACAGATTATTGTTCAAAACGTTATTAGTAGAAATAAAATTTTTTAGTTTTTTAGGTCGAAATTCAAAATACATATGCAAATTTACCTTGTCAAAGGCAACATCTTCGGTCTGGGTGGCAAGCTTCTTCTGTTTCACCTGCTGCTCCCCAATGGTGGGGATGATGGTTACATCATCACCATCAACATCAGACGAAGAATCTTCACTACCAAGGAACTGACGAGGGTCATCTAAACCACGGCTGCTGAAGAAGTAGAGGTCTCCGCTGTGTCCTTGTAAGCCTTCTTCCTTACCACTTTTACAACGTTTTGGGACTTGATGGTTCAACAAAAGTCACACTGAGGACAGCATACATCAATGAAGTACTGAATGTCTCAGAAGGTCAAGCTAGAATGTTGACCTGGCAGCTGGGATGCTGCTTTTGTAGTTGGGAAAGCATGTGTCACAATGTGGCTTCAACTTTGCACCCCCTCCTCGCAGGCTGAGAGGTTGCCAATACATCGAGTACGTCGAAATGGACACCGTACGTCGTAATTGTTACTCACGTCTACCGTAATCACATTGTGTATGTCGAAAGAGCATTATGGCACTCTCATACGTCGGCATGACATGGAGACTTTTGACAGTTGTTGTGGCTCGACTGTGACAACTACTTGCAACACATAGTTGTTGCAATCACTTGGCACACGTGTCAAACTCGGCGACTGTGTGAGCGCACATGTAAATTTGAGCGTAATTCGGTCAGTATTCGGCTTTTACGATGTACTTGACCTCACATCACCAATGTGTGATCCAGCCTTAACCTTCAAACAAGGCCAGGGGTCACTTTTTCCCAATAAAACAAACCCAAGGAGTGCCTTGCTACAGAATAATCATAAAAGACGAAGGGAGGGACTGCAGTTACCAGACATTGGAATTACACTAGAGAAAAAACTAAAATGTAAGGCGTGCAGTCAGAGGGCATACAGCTGCAATATTACCAATGTCACCAGAAACCCACTAATTATAGTGGATTAGATCTGAATCGAGTCAGTGGATTGATATTCTTGTCGAAGTATTCTAAGCGAGAAAACACCCAAATACACCCAAGAATGATCCATTTCAATAAATTATCTCACAACTGGTACACTGGCATTGCCTCTTTTAAACGTTTAGCTTAAGAGACTGTTCAGTATATATTGGCTGTGATCAGTTAACTACATATAGTAAAAACTACATAAATTGACAGCTTGAAATAATTTTTTTTTTGAGAAATGGACAAAAAAATTACGCAGGAAAATGGACATAAGTACTTATCGATATCTCAAATGTGTGATAGGAAACGGGGACAATAACAGCAATGAGTTCAGCCTGCATTGTTGGGAGGCAAGCAAATCAACACTGCTTGGGTAGTAGAAACTTTTAGACGGAGACCTATATTTTTCAGTTAAAGATTAATATGTCAAGGTTTCTGATCACATATACAAAACAAATTAACTGGTCACTTAAGTATGTTTCCTACTTGTATTTGGAAAATTTCACAAATATTTAACATATTTGGGTCATATCAACAGATTTATAGTTTAGCAGCTTTTATGAGTTACCAACTTACCGAGATTGTTGTGCTGATGTATCAACGCTACAATCTCTGCAAAAGTCCTCTGTATCTCGGGGGTGTCTGAGTCCCTTGGTAAAAGTCCAAGTCCTTCCAGGGATCGGTCTTCCCAATCTACTCCTCCGTACGGAGGAACCAAGCCAGACCCCTTTGATCCATACTCTACAACTTTAGCGTACAATCGATGGGGTCCTAAAACTCTAGGGACATAGGCCACTGTTGCTGAATCCTGTGGAGAGCACTCCCGGGATTCCTGCTATTCTCCTCACCCCTCCCAGTGTATCCCGAGGAAGTAGGCGTGAGCCATGCACTTGTACCAACCCGCAGTGGTGACTAGCACATCTAGGAGAACATGATTGTACTGACGATGTGGATTCCTGAGGAGAATGCAACTGATCATCGCTGCACTGTAGCAGTGCTGGTGGGAGCCGCGGTCTTCTTGCGAGCAGCGCTGCTGCCTGCAGAGACGCGGCTCCCTGCCTGGCGAGAACACGCATCCTCCTCACGATACGCCCCAGTGCTCTTAGAGATCGAAGCCCCTGGTGAAGACGACTGAACAGGGGTCCTCCTCTTCATCTCTCCTGTTGCTTCTTCCATAGGGAGAGGTACAACATTCTTGGCTCCTGACAAAGAACCAGACTTGGTCTTTGCAGGTGTGTCCGAGCCGCGGCTCAATCCCTTCTCTCGGTTCGTGCCACTGTCCCGATGGGACCGATCCCGCATTTTTGTCAGTGGATGTGCTGCCTCTCTTGGAAGGTTGCACATTCAAGGAAACTCGCGAATGAGATCCCGAGACGTCTCTGGTTCCTCCAGCAGCGCCTTAAGAACCCGGAGCTGGAGAACGACCCTTGGTTCGTGCTCCAGAGGCTCCAGAGGCCCTCACCTCTGTTCCCATTCCCGAAGGAGAGGGCGAGCTAACGAGAGAGCCAATGGCCTTCCTCCTGGAGGAGGAATGCAGACCCTTCAAAGTTTCGACATGAGACTTTTTAGGGGTTGGAGCGGCGACCTTCCCCTTCTTAGGTTGATAAACCTTCAAAGGGGGAGGAGAGGAGGAGGCAGACACCTTCCTTGATCTCTTCCTCTTCAACAGCTTCTGCAGGATAGAAGTGAGAGCCACCCAAGGAGCATTGGAGTGAGACGGCTCATGTACAGGGCCAGTAGCAGAGTCGAAAGCAGGTCCAGGAACGGGCACAGGTACAGGAACAGTAGCTGGTCCGGGAACTACAGCAAGTCCGGTAGTCACAGGAGGGACAGGGCAGCGATATGGAGTGCGCTCTGATGTGGCAGGGCCCATCCTCGGCATGGCAGGCATCGCTGTCACTTCTGGCGACATCAGGGCAGGCAGGAACCGGGGGGGTAGCATCAGAAAGGCAATGAAGGGCAGCTGATGGCTGCCACCCACAGAAGCAGACACACATCTGCTGGTGCAACCTGACCAAGTGGGGGGGAGCAAAGTAGCTGGGCTGGGAGGTGGTGGTAGGGGTAGCTACTGAGTGAGCTGGAGAATGACCCTTGGTTCATGCTCCAGAGGCTCCCGAGGCCCTCGCCTCTGTTCCCATTCCCGAAGGAGAGGGCAAGCTGACGAGATAGCCAATGGCCTTCCTCCTGGAGGAGAAATGCAGACCCTTCAAAGTTTCGACATGAGACATTTTAGGGGTTGGAGCGGCGACCTTCCCCTTCTTAGGTTGATAAACCTTCAAAGGGGGAGGAGAGAAGGAGGCAGACACCTTCCTCGATCTCTTCCTCTTCAACAGCTTCTGCAGGATAGAAGTGAGAGCCACCCAAGGAGCATTGGAGTGAGACGGCTCGTGTACAGGGCCAGTAGCAGAGTCGAAAGCAGGTCCAGGAACGGGCACAGGTACAGGAACAGTAGCTGGTCCGGGAACTACAGCAAGTTCGGTAGTCACAGGAGGGACAGGGCAGTGATCTGGAGTGCGCTCTGATGTGGCAGGGCCCAGCCTCGGCATGGCAGGCATTGTTGTCACTTCTGGCGACATCAGAGCAGGCAGGAACCTGGGGGGTGGCATCAGAAAGGCAATGAAGGGCAGCTGATGGCTGCCACCCACAGAAGCAGACACGCATCTGCTGGTGCAACCTGACCAAGTGGGGGGAGCAAAGTAGCTGGGCTGGGTGGTGGTGGTAGGGGTAGCTACTGAGTGAGTGGCAGCGCTGTCGGTGACGGGAAATCCACGAGACCCAGGGAAGACCATGCCTGGTCTAACCCTAGCACCTCACTGCAGAATGAAAAGTTGGGTTAGGAGGAGGGGTCCATCCTTGATCTGAAGGAGGACCTTCAAGGCAAGGATATATCCCAGAAGCAGCACCGCTCGGGCCCACCGCCGAAGCTCCCCTCCCCCCCAGACTCATCGGAAAGGTAAGAGGAGAAAGAAGTCTCCCCGGAGGGATAGCAGCAAATGTAGGACGACTGCTAGGGAATAAGAATGAGGAAGAAGGGTTAAGTACAGGAGTGGAAGGGAGCGAAACGCTCCCCTCCAAGGATTTTGGTCTCCTGACATACCTCCTCCTCCCAGCAAACTTCTCCCACTGGGCAGTGGACCACGAGCCACTCAGTAGAAGTTACGTTGCCATCACAATCAATGCCTTGGCAAGAAGCACACAAAATGAATGTGGATCTACTTCCACCGACTCTTTTTATTGCATTTCATGCTGTCTTCTCCGGGGCAATGCCTGTAGGAAGTAGACGGCAACAAAGGCTGGAGCTCTAGGGTTCGTTGAGGGTTCATAATAAACAATTCAAACAAAACCACACAAAGAGCATGCACAAACAGAAAAGGAAAAAATTCCACTGGGAAAGAAGCGGTGAAAACCCAGCAAGACAGTCGGGCAGAGTGAAACGAAGCGTGCTCACATGACAACGGCTGAAAGCAAATTGAACGCTCAACCCCGTTCTTAGTATAACCAACGACCGGATAGTAGTTAACTACCATACCGCCTGTTTTTGAAAATTCAGCAGCCGCGTCCAGGCTTCACCTTAAGTAAGTCCTATTGTAAAGGGCTGACGGTTTGTATACCGTATACCGTGTAGGAACAAATCATTACTTTGATATTGATAGTGCCTTACGGAGGAAATTCAATTATCCCATTGATTTTTCTTTCCTACAACCAGTCCTCCTATATGCTCTTATTATTTCTTATTATCATATATTGCAATTTTCTTCATAATTCTTAGAAATTCGGAACACTCCTTTTCTGCAGGAAAAACTGAGGTGTAATGAGTTCTAATTTTTTTAGATTGTATTATATGGTGTTTGTATGTTGCACGGAACCAGTGGTTATTCAGCAATGGGACCAACGGGTTCACATGACTTCCAAACCACATGAAGAGTGAACTACTATCACCTCAGTGGATTGTCCGAGAATTGAATTCGTGACCACTAAGGTGGCACACCAATACCATAACGACCACGCCACTGAGGTCAGAACATACATCCTGTCTGCGTGAACTCTCAAGTGAGACCGAGTTTCCAGCCCTGTGACTGGCTTATCAACAGCTAATTGGGAGCGTTGTAAGGGACAGGCCCAGGGATCAGATGCATGGCTGATGTGAATCTATTATAGATTGTTTTTGGCTTTGTTTCCCTCTTAACACCCCTACGGAACATAACATGAAATTTTACAACCAATTATGAAATACAAAATCCCAAGAATCAACTATACTTTGAGCAAATTACAGAATCGTTGGGCAATTTGATCCTGTTAGAATATGGTGAAATCACCCATGCGACATTGTTTCTAAGTACGTACAGTACTAACTACTATATGCATTTTACAGTCTGCTACTAAGCACACTACCACATGGATTTCTCGTTTTTAGAGGGATGCCGCTTGATACTGACTGGCCATTCAACTTGAGCCTTATAGACAAGTACTGAGTCAGTGCCACACTGCTGGTTATAACCATGACATAATTTTACATTATTTTCTATAATTTTGGGGAGACCTTTTATGAGGTTTCATTAAACCTTTTTAGAGGCATGTTTACCAATTTTTGTAGTCAGTGTATTTTTAAGTTTCTGGTAAAAATAACTTCTATTTAATGTAACATATATTCTATCTACTGAATATTTGTTTTTATAAATTCTGATTATGAATCAGACCACCAAAGAAATTTGATTTCAGTGGGTGGTTTGAGATGTGAAGCTCCAGGACCAAAGCCAAACTAAAGACTGCCTCCTTCAGATGATTCCAGCATGACTGCCAAAGTTCCCAACTTACCAGCCACCAATCAGATTCTCCACACTGGAGCTACATAGGCTGGTTTCTAGCAACCTACTGCATCCAAATGACTTAACCCCCTTTACTCCTGTTTTTATGTAACCACAGTTTCCTCTGGAGAACAGCAAAATTTTTTACAAAATCAATGCTACTAAGGTAGCATAAAATTTACATTAAATGAAACATCTTTAAAAGTCTTCCACTATATGTAAAACTGTAGTAATGTACAGACCAGTAATAAATTACAATAGCTTTTTTTTTTGTAGTTGTTCAGAAACAAAAAATTTTGTTTCAATCAAGTGATAAGGAGACTGAAAGGTTTATATATATATATATAAATAAAGGTTTTTTTTTTTTTTTTTTTTTTTGCCACGAAGGAAAAAAATGAAAAAACGAGTTGGCCGAGTACTTTCGGTCCTATTCGGACCCTTTACTCAGTAAAGGTCCGAATAGGACCGAAAGTACTCGGCCAACTCGTTTTTTCATTTTTTTCCTTCGTGGCAAAAAAAAACCTTTATTTATACATAGCATCACGTTTTATATACTTCGTGATCAAGTTATTCATATATATTTATATTATATATATACATTATGATTTATAATTAGATAGATTAATATATATATATATATATATAATATATAAATTCATCCGATACTAAAAATCTTATATTAATCACTCACATAGTGAGTTATACGTATTAATTATTTTGCTGTCTTCTAAAAAAAAAAAAAAAAAAAAAAAAAAAAAAAAAAAAAACAAAAAAAAAAAAAAAAAAAAAAAAAAAAAAAAAAAAATTTGGGATAACTAAAACTGAAAGGGGAAATTAGCGAAAAAAACTGTGTTATACTGTACAGGATATGGCAAGTTCAAGTTTAGGGTCTTTCTTTAAAGCTGGATTTTGCCACTCACCAGAAGATCAGGAGCAGAAGCGCCCCTCGTAAGCTGTGGGACTACTGTACTATTACACTTAATATTAATTTTAAAACACATTTTTGCTCATCATTGCATTCCCTGAACTCTCTTTAGAATCCATTTCTTTATTCAAGTCTCCCTTTGTAGTTCAATTTGTTACTGACAGGCAACCATCTGAACATTTTAATAATTTTTTGTCAGATAACAAAAATAGCTATGTATGGAGTCTGCCAACTCCATACATAGCTACGTATATGTTGGTTTGTACACCATACTAAAAGCACAATAATAAGTACCAAAGGATAATCCATAAACACTTCTAGATAACCTATTTTTAAGTCATAAAAAGATGAGTTTCATTATAAAGCATTTTATTCAGCTCACTAAATCACTTAAGGTCATCTCTAAAACAAATTTCCTCTTCAATGATGATGCACTTGAATTTTACTTTAGATCTACACAAAAAACCTGTAAATTGGACTATCAAATTCACCTAATAATTAATGGCATAAATTCCTTTAAAAAAGGGCAGTGAAAGAGGGTAATAACTAAAATTTTATTAGAATAATTTTACATTTTAAGACCTTACCGGACAAAGAACAGGAGGGTAAAATCTGGGAAAAAGCATCAGGGATTCTGACCAGTGAAAATGCTACGGTTTCAGTTTCATCAATGTAACATATTACGGGTTTCTTATCTCGATAAAAATACTGGTTGCATTTTATCTACATGCCATAAAAGCTATACATGATTAAAATCAGTTCTGCATCGGCAATTTTAAAAAAATAAAGTAACTATTTCAGTTTCACAAATCTCAGAATCACTGACCATAAACTTGAAAAAATTAGTTGTTAGAACAGAAGCATACGTAAGATTCAAAAATTTATATATAAATCTCGACATCTGGTGTAAAACAATGTACTACATACATTCTCAATTTAAATATGAAGGCAAATTGAAAAATTAAAGTAACAATTTTAATTCACAATGAAAAGCTGTCAACTGAGTATAAACAACCTACTCATAGCTCAAAATATCATCTCACCATCAAAGAGTTGTCAATTTCTAATGGCACGATTGAAAGCAAACCAAGCCAAACCAGTGATATAAAAAATAATCCAATATAAAGCTACACACTCATGTTTCCAAGGGATAGCTATGATCCAGAAGGCAAAACAAAAAGGACATCAAGCCCTCTTTTGGCTTCTCAAGATGCTGAACTTTCTCACATATTCCTCTGACACATCTATAAAAACCCACAACTTTGTACTATGCACAAATCACTTGTTAGACAGATCACGAGATAATCTGAAAGAAAAATATTCATATCAGTTCCAAGAATTAAATTTCTATGGCTAAGTACAATTTTTAAAGCTTAACAAACCAATAAATACTGTTTTGAGTACGTATTGTTCTATTTTATCAACATAACAGTAACTAAACAGATAACTCTTCAATAAATAACCTATGTAAATGAAAT
Organism: Macrobrachium nipponense; assembly: GCF_015104395.2. NCBI lineage: Eukaryota > Metazoa > Arthropoda > Malacostraca > Decapoda > Palaemonidae > Macrobrachium > Macrobrachium nipponense. Next base: position 137,855,734 of record NC_087200.1, on the reverse strand, counting down.
ATAGTATATAAAATTTCATACTATCATGCTTGTGATTCTCACTTACATAGTTGCTAAGTCTAATCAATAAACTTTTAAAAATTTATAAATATGAAAACTATTAGTACCAAAACAATTCAACAGTTCAAGAGTTTGTGACCTGGATGTTGTGACAGTGAAATACCTAAAAACACCGTACTTATGTCGCTACACATGAACAGTAATCACAACTGTCCCTACTTTTATCTTTTATATTGACTTTAATCCTGGTAACTGTAAGAGTATCACACAAGTGATATGAAAGAATAGGGTAGTGAAGTTAGCTTAAGGAAGGTCTTAAACCATTATCATGTCTGAAGTGTTGGCCTTCATATGCACAAAGCAACTTCAACTTTGCCCCTTTACATTGTTGATCTTAAATGTAATTAATTTGTAATAAATCATTATGCAATAATCTATTCTTCTACTAATCTAATTTTCTCCTGTCATTATTATACCATAATATATTCTTCAACTAACCCAGTTTCCTTCTGCCACTATCTTCTAATTTAGCATGGTTTTTTTTAACACTTAATAACTATTATTTAGAAAATTTCTGACACTATGAACTAACTAAACAAAATACAGTGATGACATTAAAAAACTTCTTTTAATTGTTGGATTCTGTTCTATTTCCATAGTTTTCATCTTTCTAAACTCTGCACTTGTTCATCAGTTATACTTTTCAAATTTGCAAACAAAAACTGCTAAATGGCAGCATAAAATACAACATACTGTACTGCATTATAATAGAAAAAAATAATCTTATTAGAGCATGTTGCCCTTAGACATTTGTGTAAATCATTAGAGCATTTTTAATTTAGATATACAGTGGTCCCCCCCCTATTCTTGGGGGATGTGTACCAGACGCCCCCCCCCCCCCCCCCGCCCCCCCCCCCTTGAATAGTTAGGATCCGTGGATAGTTGGAACCCCTATTAAAACACTGAAAACAGCCTATTTTTTCAATAGTTTTATCACAAACAATTACTTTTATGATGAAATTGATTAAAAAACCAGAATTTCTGGACATTTCTCATAGTAACATACCGCAAATAGGAAAATTTTTTGCGAATAATGGGGGAAATGTTCCCGAGAGAAATCTGCAAATGCTCGAGTCCGTAAATCTGGAAAATGCGAATATGGGGGGTCCACTGTATCTCCACATCAATTAGGCGAGTCAGCATTCTAACAAAAAATCAAATGGATGACCGGATGACTGTCTAGTTCACCTGTTCTCCACCAGGTGTGTTTTGACTGTTTTAGCTCTTGTTAGACTTCTTGACATCCTACAATTTTATTGTGTAAATTTAAACTATTTGATATGAATCTTACCTACTGTTAAAGTTAGCTGATTCCCACATTAAGAGGACGGTGGGTAGTGCAGCTAGACAAAAATCCGCTCAGCCAATCGAGCTAAAGGGTTCTTGCATGAAACCCAAAACATTCTTACCTGATCCGGAATTCTTTCTGGGTTTTACTACCACCATAAGTTAGATTCTATTCAGAGAGCAAGGCTCTCATACGTGTACAGCAGATCAGCCTTGTGGAGGAAACTGCTTCAATTCAGCCAGAATGAAACAGAAGCAGTGTGAGGGGACTCCCATGCCTGGGTCCAAAACCCTAAAAAATGTCAGTCACTTAAAAAAAATACCTTCATGATATAAGGATACGCTCCTATACACAATTTGTATCTTCACGCTCCCGAAAATATTAAAATCCAGGATTTAAATAAAAGAGCCTAAAGGATTGCTCTTTTTTCAGTTCAGGAAAAGACCACCCACTACTAGTAGTGGACTATGGGCTTTACTATTTTCAAACACAATTCTGTGGTAGTAAGCGCTTAAAACCAAATTGCACTTCTACTGCGGCACATCAATCCTATCCAGAAGCAACAACTTCACATAACAATAAATGAAGTTACATCTGCTGCTCACATTATGAATGTTTACCTTCAATAAAGGTAGAAGATATGGAGCTGGTTCTCAAGCAATAGCCTAATCAAAGGACCTTGTGTTCTAGGTTTCTAAAAAAAATTAAAGGTTAACTTTGTCTCTTCCAGGCTTAACCCCTTCAATAAATACATTCTAAGTTTTCTAAAACCACAAAACAAAGTGATAACTTTGCCTCTTCCAGGATTAACCTTCAACAAATACATGGTTTTCTAAAACAACAAAAAAGTTAACTTTGCCTCCACCAGGCTTAGCCATTGGTAAAGACAGCTAGGTTTTTTAGGTTTTCTAAAACCACTTTGCCTCCTCCAGGCTTAACCACTGGTAAAGTCAGGTTTTCTAAAACCACAAAGCAAAAGGTTAATTTTGCATTAACCTTTGACAAAGATGTTCTAGGTTTCTAAAAGGATAACTACCTCTTCCAGGCATAACCTATCTAATTAAGTTTTAATTGCCCCAACAGGTCAGAGAAATGCTTCATCTTCTTCCCCACTAAGGAGGTTACATTGTAATTCTTAAGAGTTCTCTGAAAAAACGTAGCCTTAACATCACCCTCACCTCTAAGGCGAAAAGAAAAATAGCATTCCCTTTACAACAGCTGAAAGAAGGGATGCTTGCAATGAATTTACTCTACACTGCCAACAGTGTTAAATAAAAGGTTTCATAGTAAATAATTTGGATAAAAGTCTAGACCTGTATTTACATTCCAGAGAGAGATTGATATAGAGATGAAGGGGCTTCAATCTCAACACCTTACAGTACCAATCCTCAGTGAGATCTAAACGCATGTGATACAATATCGAGGAAAGAATGAAATAATAACCTTGAAAGTAGAAAGCAAAAAAGTCTTACTATTTCTACGAAAGCGGAAAAGCATTGATCTCTACAAGGTTCCAGGTGCTGAAAATTCCTCTAGAATAGCACCCTCAGCAATGCACTGACTGCTGCTTCTGACACAAGACCACAGTTTTTTTTTTCACTTAGTTAATGATAGATCCTATGATACCTTGAAAATCCCCTTATTGGGAGACAGTCCAGCATCTCCAAGCAGTTAAGGAGGAGATGCATAAGTTAGTGGAAGTACATGGAATGGTGTATAGTAGATTTCCTCTTAACAGAAGAATACAAGAGACATCTATTGGGAGCACTAAAAATTCTGAAAATCATTTGCTCTGAGGCTAAAAGGACTCTACAGGAGATACGAAGCAATTCTTGAATTTGAAATCACTCAATAGTACTTAAAGAGTAGATACAAGGGGAAGGCCTAATTTACGGAAACACATCTACTGCTCAAGCCTGAGGGCCATCAATGGAGTAGTAGTAATCATCTGGGTGTCCCTGGTCATCTACATCCTAGTAAGTCTACGTGAGTGCTCCTAAAATCCCACAGCAACTACTGAACTTACAGATGTAAAGGCCATCTGTAGGTAGTTTTTCTGAATCCCCAATTGCCAAAACACTGTCCTTTCATAGAATGAATAATCAAAATAATAGTATATTGTTCATTTCACTCAAAGCAGCAAACTTCCCACAAAGACTTTGTTTCTGACCATGGATAAACCTGCTAGACATTACTCTGATGGTCTTTCCACTGCCATGATATCTTGGAAGTTTTACCAGGTATAGTATTGACCATTCTATGTATGAAAGCGTAATGACACTAGTCAGAAAGCGTAATTACACTAGTTAAACTCTGTTTTGTACTACACGAAAAAGAGAAAAACCAAAACCTGGACATAAGCAGGGTTAAGAATAAAATGGACAACTCTAGGTTAAAGATACCCTCATACAGAACCTGGCAACAAAGATGGTTCTGGATTATTCATAACTTAATGAATGTCAGTTGTAAGTTATAATCTCTTATGCTGAGACTGCACATTAATTGAGCAGATTATCTAATAACGACCCCAGCGAGGCCATGTTTCCTAATAAAGAAAGCCCTTACTATACAGGAAGCTTCCTTCAGGCCTAAAATTCTTCAAGAAGCAAGAAGAGCCTACTCATCTTTGACAGATAAGCCTGGAAATCTTAAGTATCCCCACATCACTAGATAAGAATGAGGATTTAGAGAATAAAAAATTATAATGCATAGAAATTGGGTTAGGTGAAGCAACTGTCCTTGGCCCTTGGAATACTGTTGACAGAGTTGGCCAACTTGAACCAGTGATTCAGCAGAAAAGATTCTTGCTCCTAAAGTTGACACCAACAAGTACTGTCAAGGATTTTGTTGCCTATAGGTGGATGGTGTCAACTTTAGGAGCAAGAATCTTGAAGGAACTTGTGTGACTGAGGATGTACAGGTAAGAGAAATACGTTTCTGCATGCTACCACAAGTCAAACCGTTCTTTGGGAAGGCATCCAAACCATATTACAAGAAGGTATTGATGTTCAGTGTGCTTTGGGTTAGTGTACTGCGACTCCATGAGTATTGTCAGGGATTTTGTTGCCTTTAGCTGGATGGTGTCAACTTTAAGCAAGAATCTTGAAGGAACTTGTGTGACTGAGGATGTACAGGTAAGAGGAATAGGTTTCTGCATGTCTACCACAAGTCCAACCGTTCTTTGGGAAGGCACTAAAACCATGACTAATAAACCAAAAAGTATGGAGACAGACACTTTTTTATTCACTCAAAATGTTCAAGATGACTGCTTTATCTCCAATTGCTTACGGAGCTAGGAAAGACAAGTGAATACTGCTTGCTCCATTCATTCTTTCTATATACAGTGGAACCTTGGTTTTCGTACATAATCCGTTCCAGAACCTCCCACAAAAACATAATTAATGCATTCCAGACCCTCAAAAGTATTAACAAAATATACATTTTATAGGAAATAAAGAGTTTTACATGCAGAAAACAATGAGAAGTAAATATAAATGACTAATGAAATGAATAAATGAACATTTAACATCACTCTTACCTTTATGGAAAACACTTGTTAACGTGTGGAAGACGGAGAGGAGGGGAGAGGGAGGAGGAGAACTTATTGTTTGGAAGGGGAATCTCCCTCCAGAAGGACTTAAGGTATCAAGGACCTATCTGGGGTTACTTCTCTTTGTCTTTTACTGGCACTAGGACCAGCTTGAGAGTTACTGGATCCCTGTCGCACAACATACTGTCCAGAGACATTTGTTTCTGGTGTTTCTTTAAAATTTGCCTAGTTAAACATGACATTGTCATTAAACATGTTCGACACATAGATTACAACTTTCTTGGGATGATAATTCTCCACATTTTTTTTTTTTTACATCATTCCAATGTGCAATTAGGTCCTTAATCCATTCAGTAGGCACATTATGTATGCCCATTCATTTTCTGAATTTTTCAAACCAGCCTCTGCTAGCCTTAAATTCACTAAAAGCAGCTCTTCTTGTCTGCATTTTCTCACTGATATCAGCATGCAAACTTCCTCCAACACTTTGCTAAGAGTTTTTTAAATTTTATAATTTTTTTTAGCCCATGATAGCTATTTACCAGTTGGGGAAAAAAAAAAAATAAATAAATAAATAAATAAAAAAAACGATGAACACAAAAGTAGAATGGGTCACGAAAGATGATGAGGTGCTTTGTTTGGGCGCTCAATACGGGACCTGGTCACACACTGGGCCCTGGATGGAGCATTTCCAAGTGTACAAAAACCGAGGAAACGTACAAGACAAAATTTTGTAGAAAAAGTCTAAAAAACCGAAACGTACAAGAAGAGAAGCGTACAAAAACCAAAGCTTGACTGTACTTGAAAGCATTCCCATACAATACATTGTTAGCTATAAAGCTAGGATAATATCTAGCTTGGAAAGAACTGAAGATACTATAGACATTAATCGAGGCAGTAGTAAGAGATTTGGTAATAGCCGAAGAAAAAAGCATACAAAGAACGACAAGTGCATTTCGACTGAGAAATAGGAATAGGCTAGCAGACGAGAATTTAGAATAAGTAAAACATGAGAGCTTGGTTAAACAGTTGACAAATTTTGGTGCAATAGTTTTGTGTTGCACAACAAACAGAATAAGTAAGACTTGCTACAGACACATCATCTCAATGAAACTGCCTATAACTATGCTATTATTAGAGTTAACCCCTGTATTTGCGGAATCCAGAATCGTGGATTTTTCGTTGGACCATATCTACCGATTACAGGCAGTCCCCGGGTTACGACGGTGTCAGCTTACGACGTTCCGAGGTTACGACGCTTGTCAATAGACGTTATTTCCAGGGTTACGACGCCTACAACGCTCATCTGGGAGATGAAATATGACACCAAAAATGCAAAATAGTCAATATTTGAAGTTTTTTTTTATGAAAAATGCCATAAGAATGCAGTTTACATAGTTTTCAATGCACCCAAAGCTTTAAAAGTAAGGTTTTCTTAGGATTTTTGACGATGTTCCGGCTTACGACGCGTCTCAAGAACTGCGAGAAATTTGCCTATTCGCAGGATTTTCCGATAATAAATATTCTCTAATTATTGTAATTTGATGGTATTTTCATCACTAGATACATTTTTATGAAACAAAAATGATTTACTAGTATTTTCATATATTAATATTGATTAATACTGTATTAATAAGTTTAATAAAATTGGATGATATCACAAAATAAAAATAATAATTCTCTCTATCTGCCTCTTAGAGATGTTTTTTGTATGATGATTTACTAATTTTCAAATATTAAAGTAAACAGAAATATCAATTCATTAAAGCAAATACACTGGTACCTCGACATACCAAAGGCTCACTCAACTTACGAAAAACTCGAGATATGAAAGCACATACGAAGATTTTTTTTTTTTTGCTCTACATACAAAAATAGTTCAGGATACGAAAGGTTTGCTGTAAAGTCCCGAGATTCAACCGGACCACCGATAACAATTTTAAAACTCGCGCGCTGCCACTGAGTAGACTCACTAACATCCTCCCGCTCTCCCATTGGCGGCATCATCGTTATCGTAAGCACACGGAATTCGTTCGTTCTATACGATTTCGTTTATTAATGTAAATTCGTTAGTGATTTCGTTGTAGTACTACTTCATCGTGTTGTGTAAAAACTTTACTACATAACTTAATTACGTACAGTATATACGTAGTCATGGGTCCCAAGAAAGTTGAAGTAGGAAAGAAGAGGATGCTTTCTTTGGAGACAAAAATGGAGATAATAAAAAAGTATGAAGCTGGCATGCGATTGAGTGTGATTGCCAAGGAATATGGCCAAAATCCGTCGACAATAGGCACCATCCTTAAGCAGAAGGATGCCATCAAAGCAGCTACACCTTCCAAGGGAGTGACTATTTTATCTAGCAAGAGGAGCCACATGCACGACGAGATGGAAAGGCTGCTTCTTGTCTGGATAAAACACAAAGAAATTGCTGGCGATACGATAACGGAGACGGCAATCTCCCACAAGGCCAGAGCTATTTTTGGCGATTTGATTGCCCAGGCCGAAGACAACGGAGGAGAAGGGACATCGACGCCAACCCCAGACTTCAAGGCTTCTCATGGGTGGTTCGAAAAATTCCGTAAACGGACTAGCATCCATTCGTTGGTGCGGCATGGGGAGGCGGCCAGCTCGGACACAAAAGCGGCCGAAACCTTTATTAAGACGTTCGACGAGATGACAATCAAGGAAGGCTACAGTTCTCAGCAAGTCTTCAACTGTGATAAGACTGGCCTTTTTTGGGAAAAAAAAGAAATGCCTTGTCGGACGTACATCACAGAGGAGGAGTAGAAGCTACCCGGGCATAAGGCTATGAAAGACAGGCTTACGCTAGCACTTTGTTTGAACGCCAGTGGGGATTGCAAGGTGAAGCCCCTACTTGTCTATCATTCGGAGACTCCTCGAGCCTTCAAGGCCAACAAAGTGCTATAGGAGAAGCTTCAAGTGATGTGGAGGGCTAATGCGAAAGCCTGGGTAACGAGACTTTTGTTCACCGAGTCGGTAAATCTGAAATGTCTGCTGTTGTTGGACAATGCCCCTGCTCACCCTCCTGGCCTCAAGGAAGATATCCTAGCGGAGTATTCGTTTATCAAGGTTCTTTATCTTCAGACCTAACAACACCCTTCTCCTCCAGCTCATGGACCACCAAGTGATATCGAACTTCAAGAAGCTGTATACGAAACATCTTTTCAAGAGATGTTTCGACATCACACTTACACAAAACTCACCTTGTGTGAATTTTGGAAGGAGCAATTCGATGTTGTCATATGCATCCGACTCATTGATCAAGCTTGGCAGGAGGTTTCGAGGCGAACCTTGAATTCTTCGTGGAGGAAACTCTGGTCTGATGCCGTATCCGCCCGAGACTTCAAGGGATTCGACGTGGGCGAAGCTGGTGCTGCAGATTCAGGAACAGTTGACGATCCTGAAACTGTTTCACAACCAGATCTTGACGAGATCGTTGCACTCGACAAGTCCATGGAGCTCGAGGAGCACCAAGAGGAGCTTACGACGGATGACCTGAAGGAGTTGGAGGCCATGCAACATAACGTCGTTCAAGAAGAGTTCTCTAGCAGCGGTGAGGAGGAGGACGACGACCCTATGACAACGGCAGAAATTAAGGATGCTCTAGCTGCTTTTCATAAGGTGCAATCATTTGTAGAAAAGAGACCCCGAAAAGGCTTACACAGGTCGTATGCTTCCGCAGTTTGGTGAGGTTTGCCCAAGTCGTTTCAGGAGCATTTTGAAAAGCAGGCAGAAGCAATCTTCCTTGGATAGTTATTTTTTAAAGAGGCCTTTAGTAGGAGTAAGCAAAAAGGAAGATCCAATTGATGCTATGAAAAAACAAAGTTGAAAGTGGTAAAGAAATTGAAATTTAGTAGGGGAAAAAAAAAAAAAAAAAAAATTAATTTCAGGTTTTTTTGTAAAGTTAAGTGTTACAGTTTTGTTAATGTGTTTCGTAAAGTTTAGTTTATGTTTCCTGACATTTTTTAATGTTTCGTAAAGTTGAGTGTACATACTGTAAGAAGTTTTCTGCCGTTTGTCCTCCTCTGTCGCCACTTTCGGAAATAGCCTCACTCGAAAGGTAAGGTTCCACATTTTACTACATACGTACGTACAGTATTTCTTGTATACCATGTACACTAATACACTTTATTTACAGGTACGTACATATTAGTACTAGTACGTATTAAGTTGGGTATTGAATGGTCCAAATTGTTGTAGTACTATTTCATTGTTTATTGGTCAATTTAGCTCTATTATAAAATTTACTGGGGTGTTTTTGTAGGGCTTCGAACGGATTAGGCATTTTACATGTAAAATGCGGTTCAAGATACGAAAAGCTCATGATACGAAGGCCGCCTCGGAACAGATTAATTTTGTATGTCAAGGTACCACTGTACTATAGTGAACTCTCTCTCCCCACAAGATACTTGTCATAGTGGTAGGTAACTCTCTCCCTCTGTATTGGCTGGAAGTGTCAGAAGTCTATGTACATAACATTCTGAGAGAATAGAGGGATAAACACTCTCTCTCTCTCTCTCACCGAGATGAATTTTTATGGTACACGTATGTAGTGTGTTTACAGTAGGGCCTCATTAATCGCGGGGGATAGGGCCCAGAACCCCCCGTGATAGTAAATACCCGTGTTATCCTGGTACCCCCCCTAAAAATTGCTTTAAACTGCCTACTTTAATAATTAACCCACCCAAGACCACTTTTTCAATGTTTATAACTGCCTACTTTAGTTCAAGCACCAAATATGTCTTCAACTATCACTTTAAACTAAATTCAAGACAGTTTCAAAGTTATTCTTTCCTATCTTCAATTTCCCCTTCATCAGATCAGCAAACTAAAAGTATAATTACCTAACAATTCCTTTCTATTTTCATGATTTGGCTGCTGCACCAAACTAAAAGTACATAGTACTATATCTATTTCGTGAATGAACATATTCATGATAAAAAAAACATGATTTACTCTAATGATTACAGCACCCAACTATAATATTAATGTATAAACAGCAAAATACAGCAATAAAAATCTATTTTTGTCTTTTTTTTTTACGTTTAGAATCAGCTGATGGACGTTTATTACCGAAATAATTATTTTGGAAAACAATTTAGTTGCTAAAAGAAACGAATTTATTAATGGAATTATTATTATTATTAACTTTGTACATAATAGTTTATGATATTATGATAGAGTAATTCATTATTTCATTAGAGAGAAAGAGAGAGAGAGGAAGAGAGGAGCGAGAGAAAGAGAGAGAGATGAGAGAGAGAGAGAGAGAGAGAGAGAGAGCAGCTTAGGACAAGAGTAGCTTGAATAGCTTGAGAGAGCAGCTTAGGATGAGAGTAACTTGAATAGCTTGAGAGAGCAGCTTAGGACGAGTATTGTTGACTATCTTAGCTCAAGAATAACATAATGAAATTTGTATTTTAAATATTTTTATGGTGATAAGAAATGAAACATGGATAGTGATAAGATATTCTCTTGTATACTGTTATAATATGTGATAATAATTGTATTGAAGCACAGTTTTGTAAATCACAGAAAGAATAAAAATATGGCAACACATGCATCTAGAAATGTTGGGGACCATCTTGTTCTGTTATTATGATAATAATAGATTCAGTATTAGTTTTTTCTGTAGAGAGAGAGAGAGAGAGGAGAGAGAGAGAGGAGAGAGAGAGAGAGAGAGAGAGAGAGAGAGAGAAGAGATTTTTGCTATTTACATTCAGTCATGAAAAGAAGAAAAAACAGTAATTAGTGAATCTTGCTGTATGATAAAATTCGCGAATTCGTTAATTTTCCGTAATATATATATGTAGTATTTGGGCTCCACAAAAAAATTAAGTAAAGTGATTTATGACAGAGTTTAGAGGATACTTACGTAAAAATACATCGGTAGTTTGTAGAATGGTGACGTCATGGTGGTCATACATATTTTTTTCGTGAATGAATATACATTTATGATAAAAAAAAAATAGTTACTGTACTGCTTAGAGTACCATACTGTAATATTAATGTAATCACATCAAAATAAAATAATCATTGCATACTGTAAACATGTAAAGTGTATTTTTCTTTTGAAAAATGCATTCCCAAGGAATTATTCCTTGAAGAGGTTTTTTATTATGAAGATATGCCAATAACATATAAGATTTGCGTTTTATTATGAATATATGACAATAATATATAAGGTAAAAATGGTTTTATAACATTTACGCTTCGTCGCTGATCGCAAACAACAATACGATAATCTATGACAATTATCATTTGTATGACTGCAGTGTTCAGAGAAGTTGATTACGTTATACCAAAACAATAATGAAGTTCGAATTGATAATTTATGTTTTCCTAAATGTTATTACTACTGTAATTACACTACTACTATCAACATTTCTAAAAGGTTAAGAATGACAAAGGTGCTGTGAAGTGTAAATCAATGTTTACATTTCTGCTGGCCGCTCAACTACAAGTTGATGTCAAGTATGTGGAATTATTCCATGAATAGGCTATATATTATGAAGATATGCCAATAATATATGAGGTGAGAATGGTTTTATTACCTTTATTGTCAGTTAATATCATAATGTGAATCTGTTCATGCATTTGCTGGTTATCAGAACCGGACGAGGCTTAGCCTACAACAGACAAGCCTGCAATGCTGTGATTCATACCAGCGATATAGACAGAAGTGGTCCAAGGAAAAACTTGTGATTAACTGAATCCGTGATTGCTGATCCACGACTAAGCGAGGCCCCACTGTATTGATATTTTCAGTTAATAATAATAATAATAATAATAATAATAATAATAATAATAATAATAATAATAATAATAACAACAATAGTATAGGCAGTCCATGGTTATCGGTGGTCTTTGTTACCGGCGATCAGGTTTTATGGGGTTTGCCTAGCACCATATAATTGGCTATTTATGGCACCATAAGGGGCCGAATTACTGGTTATTGAAAGCACCATAGATAGCAGCAAAGTTTCGGTTACTGGCGGTTTTCGCTCATCAACACACCCCCGGAATGGAAACCCTGCCGATAATAATAATAGTATGATTCCCAATTATGCGAGAACTCGGTCGATCCACAGCCTTGCAGAACTGGAAAAATGCAGATTTCGATACACATACCTTATGGAAATAATTCCATTAGGGTAGAGGCAAGCGGCAACTTACCCGGTCAAATTTTTCTATACTACCCATTTTCAATACTTTCTATGCACTATACTGTATATTTTTCTAATCTAAAACTGTTCTTATGGATAAATAAAAATTAAAAAGGTTTTGATAACTTGAAAAAGTTTAAAATTACACCCAGGATGGTGAAAACTCCCACTTGTAAACACTGCCACCACTGGGTGTAAGTGTAGTGTATGATAGTTATTTCCTTTAAAAAACATTTTGGATGGAATTTCCTCTATCTATCCTCTGCCAAAAAACCTTCAAACTCCTCTATCTAATCCTCCACTAAGAGTTCTTCTGCTAGAGGAAGGCTTTGTGGACCATTTGGGGTTTAGAGGATCATGCGTGACTTCACTCCTGTTAGGGTTAACAAACTTGGTTATGAGCGTCTCTCTCTCTCTCTCTCTCTCTCTCTCTCTCTCTCTCTCTCTCTCTCTCTCTCTCTCTCTCTCTCTCTCTCTCTCTCAACAATAGAAAAAAAAAAAACAATAATCAAATGTCAAAAGTTAGTCAAAACAAGTTAACCTAGACAAAAAAATTCTTACTTCATGTTCAGCAATGATGTAATTCAAGTTGTCGACTGCTACCAAAATGTTAGTTGCTCTTTCCTTCATCTTTAACTTAAGGAAAAGCTTTTTAGTTTTGAGAAAATAGGTCTTCCTCTTCGAATTCTAGGCAGATGCATACATGATGTGAATGATCAGAATACACTTTGCAGATCTGAATAATACGCATGGTGATGATGATGATACCGATAATTTATACACACTGCGCTATGACATCACAAATGCGTGAGGATGAGCCTTCCGTCTTAGCTAATGGCTGAGCAGAAGCCTTCAGAATACATTTCATTGATCTGAATAATAAGTATGGCCATGAAGATGATACCGATCATTCACACACTACGTTATGACGTCACAAATACGTGGAGCGGAGCCTTCCGTCTTAGCTAATGGCTGAGCAGGAAATCTTTCCCTCACATTCCCCCCACCCCTTCTCTCAGATACCAGCGAACCCGTGCTCCCCCCACCACCCCCGCACCTAAAATACTTGGAAAGATAATAGATTTGATATGTTTGCGGTGCGTAACTCGCAAACTTTGAACGGCTTCCCGCAGATACAGAAAATCTATTTTTGAGAATTAGCGACCGCATAAAAAGAGGAATCGCATAATTCGAACACATATATTTCGGGACCGAACTAATAATAATAATAATAAAACTGTAATTACAAAATTCGTATGTGATAGTATTAAAAGAAATAAAAATAACCTTTCCGTTTCACTTTTAAGTAAGGATAACTCCTCTCTCTCACTGAGATGAGAGAATTTTTATGGTAAATGAACAGTAATACCTCGAGATTAGAGTTTATTTCGTTGCAACCGAGTTCGTAAGTCAACCTACTCGTATGTCAAACCAATTTCTCCCATTTAAAATAACAGAAATAGATTTAATCCCTTCCAGCCCTATGAAACATCCCCAAACAATCCCAAATTATGAAAAAAGACTTTTTAATTAAGAAACACATGTATACTTTACCAATGCATAAAAAGAAAAAAAATGAAATAAAAGAAAAGGTGTTATTTAGTACTGTATTCTTACCTTGGAGACAGACGAGTGAGGCTGACAAAGGGGAATGGCAGAGGAGGAGGGAGGGAGGAAGGGATACAGGCACTGTAGACACGTAAACTAAATCTGCACTTTCTTAACACAATGTAAACTAAAACTGCATTTTCTTTATTTCAAATAAAACTAAAACTTTACTTTCCTTACTTGAAATAAAACCCAAATAAATTAATTGAAGAAAAAAAAAAAAAAAAAAAAAAACACTATCTTTAGCTCCTCTTTCACCCACACCAGCAGAAGCTTCTCCATTTCTTCATAGATATTCGTCCTTAATTGGGACAGAATTGTAGTTCCTTTCACTGGTGTTGCACTTTTGATAGCATCCTTTTGTTTAAGAATGGTACAAATTGTAGATGCACTGCGGTCGTACAGCCTTGCCAGTTTAATGTATCAGATGCTGGTTGCGCTGATGCTGGACCCGTGAATGCCAACTACCAGCAGCCTCCCGAAACACTCGTATCTCGGACAAAAATATGGACAGAGTTGCAGCTCGTATCTCAAAAAATTCATATGTTGGGTTGCTCATATCTCAAAGTATTACTGTACCTATATGTTTATTAATATTTTCAAATAATAATAATAACTGTAATTTCAAATGAAAATTCTTTCCCTTGTAAACAACTTCTTTACCCACTAATCAAGATCTTGTATCTCATCTAGATTGTAATGACCTTCTTTACCCACTAATCACAATTTTGTATCTCATCTAGCTAAGCAGCAAGAATCACATGTATAAGTCTGCATATAGAATTTCCTGGCCTTCCCGCCGATATATAATTCATCAATGTATGTCCATTATGTCTTTTGTTATTGTCATTTTAGTAACTGCTAAGAAACAAATTCTTCTCTATCAGTGTGCAGGTCGCGAGACTTGGGGGTCAGGCACTCCGTTTCCATCAGCACACTGCTATGTATATTGCATGCCCAGGTAATAAATCAGTAGTACTCAGTTCTCTCTCATTGCGACCTCACAATTGGTGACCCGAGGAGTGACAATAAACATTGGTGACCCGAGGAGTGACAGTAAACAGAGGTTTTGGCTTCGCCATTAACGGACTCACTACGGCCACGCTTACCTTCAGATGCCTTTGACAGAATCATACAACGACAAAGTTTAGGCTTCTGAAAGCTCTTTCTTTGGAAAACCATCCACACCACTAATGACGGTGTACCTTCCCAGATACGTTCTGGCGTGTTCGAACAGTTAGGGCCTGCTATTTAAGATTTGCATCGAATGTATTCAGAAAGTCATAACCGGAACCACACAGTGTATAGTTTTGACTTCTGACGAACCCCAAACACCATTAATGGACTAAATATCACAAATTCTTGGTAATTTGTATTTTTCCTAGCTATACTTACCTCGAACTACTACCGTAGGAGAAACCTGGATTGATAATCCAGGTTTCTCCTATGATAGTAGTTCAATTTAAGTATACAGCATCGGAACAAACAGCGGTTAACTTGCATTTTGGTGCCAGTCAAAATGCCAGACACAGAACCAAAAAGTCAAGCCGAGGACTCTCAGATCCTCTGCATCCCCCTCGCCTTCGAAAACTGTGATATCTCAGGTGATAAAGCTACTGCCATTCTCACAGCAAAATACCGCGTCATGGTTCCTGCAGGCTGACATACATTTCCGTGTAGCCAAAGTCACGGACAAAGAAACCAAAGCAGATATCACCATGACAATGCTGCCCGAGGAAGTGTTTCATAAAATTACATCTTGGCTAGACAAGCAGATGGAAAAGATAAAATACAAAGACCTTCGCAGGAAGCTCATCGAGATATACTCCATGTCCGTCCCAGAAAGAGCCCAACGTGCCCTGGACCTGATGAACCAGCCCCTGGGGGACACATTGCCCAAGGACGCCTGGGACGAACTACGTACAAGGTCTCCTGATGCTGCTAGACTGCGATGAATTTGGCAAAAGAAGGGAGATCAGCCTATCGTGAGAAATATTCATGCATTACCTTCCTCAGGAGGTGAGGGTGCAAATTATGGAGGCAGACACACTTCCAATGGAGAAATTGGTGAGCATTGCGCATAAACTCCACGAGGCCACCAAGGCCTTCAAGCCCGCAGCAGCACCCACAGCCTGATACAAGAGAAGGTCAAGGAGGGGGATACACAAACAATATACAGAAAAAAGGTGCTGCTGCAGAGGTCATGGATGAATCAAGCCTGGTGTTATTTCCACTGACAATTCGGAAAGAACACCAGAAACAGCTGAGCTCCCTGTGCATTCCCAAAAAATGTAGAGGGCGGCCACCCGTACCAGCAGTGGCTGCAAGCAACACTGAATCCCAACCAGTGGGATTCTTCATCCACGAAGCGATCTTGGGGCACCGAATGCTGGTAGACACAAGCCATGCAGTCAGTCTTTCTGCCGTCGAGGGAGGACTGCAACTGCCAGCCCAACGCCACGGCTGCACTAATAGCCGCAAATGAAAGCCCCATCCGCTGCTATGGAACCCAAACCCGCAAAATATCCATTCTGGGTCATAAATAAGAGTGGTCCTTCATCATCGCAAATGTCAGGTTCTCCCTTCTGGACCAATTTTCTCACACAACATGGTCTGCTGGTGGACGTCACCCGTAAACGCCTTCTAGACACCGGAACCTCCCGCTTCCCACCCGCTTGCCTCCAGCCTGGGAATGCCCGTTGTATGTGCTACCGCGTCGTCCAAATACAGTGCCCTCCTGCACGAATTCCCAGAGGTCTTCAAGCCGGAACTACGCCAGGTGCCGGGAAACACACCAAGCAGGGAATCTACAACCACCTGCCACCCAAAAAGCTCCAGGATGCTAAATAAGCATTCACAGAGATGGAGAGGAGAGTTATTTGCAAAAAGACATCAAAGCCCATAGGCATCCCCCCTCCACATGGTGAAGAAGCCAGGCGATTCCTGGAGGCCCTGTGGAGACTATCAACGGTTGAACCTGGTGACAACACCTGACCAATACCCCCAGCCAAACATGCAGGACCTGACAGGAGCCTACACAACACCAAAATATTTACTAAAATGGATCTACTTGAAATTTTATTTTTAGGTGCCAGTACACCCTGACAAGATTCCGAAGACGGCCATCATCACGCCATTAGGAACATACACCTTTGACCTCAGGAATGCTGGGGCCACATTCCTGAGGGACCTACCTTTCTGCGTCTGCTATGTGGACGATATCCTGATTTTCTCCAAGTCCCTGGAAGAGCACCTGGGACACGTCCAGCCATGCTGAAACGCCTTCAGAACAGGTTGATCATCAGATTGGACAAATGTTCGACAAGTGAAGAGAATGTGGACTTCCAGGACACGAGGTCTCCCCATGGCGTCCGCCCCATGGCCTCCAAGATACAGGCAATAAACAACTTCCCTACCAAAGATGATCCAGTCCCTGCAGGAGTTCCTTGGAATGGTCAACTACTACTGACGATTCGTGCCGGACATCGCCCGTATCATGTATCCCCTGACCAAAGTTCTGAACAAGAAACCAGACACTGACGTGGGAAACGCTGCAGCAGGAGGGCACTCGAGCAGACGAAGGCAGCCCTCACCAGAGCCACCACCTTGCCCTACCAGGACCCCATCTCCCCCTGAGACTTACCACCGATACCAGCAACATCACCTGTGGAGCCATACTGGAGCAGATAGTGGACGGGTTGCATCCCCCTGCTCGCGTTCTTCAGCCGCTGGAGACCCGTTACAGAGCATTCAACAGGGAACTGCTGGCAATTTAGCAGGCTGTGTGACACTTCAAATACCTCTAGACAGCAGCCCCATTCACCATCCTAACAGACCACAAGCCTTTGTTACATGCTTTCATGAAGGTGGGAGACGCGTGGTTGGCAAGACAGCAGTAGCACTTGGCCGCTATATCTGAATTTAGGTGCACCATCAGCTATGTCCGCGGAAAGAACCCGGTAGCCGACACCCTGTAAAGGACTGAAATAAATCCGGTCTACCTGGGCATCAACTACAAGGACCCGTATTCACAGAATTCTGATTTGCAGACTCACATTTTTGCAGATTTCTCTATGGAACATATACTCCCATTAATCATAAGAAATTCACATATTCTCGGTATTTTTCTATGAGAAATATCAAATTTTTTAATTTATTTCATTATAAAATGCACATTTTGTGATAATTCTATTCAAACCAGATATAAACATTTATAGTGGGTTTTCCTTGAGTTTTACCTAACAAAAACAGGCAGTTTTAAGCATTTTTATAGTGATCCCTACAACATGCTTACACCAAAATCATTCCTACATAGCCTGAATGTTATTGGTTTTGTTTCCAGTGGAAGACATCCTCTGAAAATGAAATTACAATACCATAAACAGGTGCAAAACAGCCAAACTTCATTAGAATATCAACAATCACCAAAGAGCAATGGCAGCAAGGAGAATTCTGACAAGAGCTTAAACATTCGAAACACACCTGGTGGAGAACAGGTGAACTAGACAGTAATCTGGGGATCCCTTCGATTTTTTTTTTTAAATGCTGACTCACCCAATTCGAATGGAGATATAGCTAACTTTAACAATAGGTAAGCTTCACAAATAAATGCGAATCTTTATTGAGACAAATTATCAGTAAGTTACTCTCAAACAAATAACACCATAATCATTCTGTAATATATACCATCTGGCTAATATTAAGAAATCATTTGTTAATCAACTTGGAATTATATAAGTTGTACCTTAAAAGTGGCAATAAACCATTTGTTTATGTCATCAAAATTTCATAAAAATCTGAAGCATCTTAGATTTATTACTAAATCTAAACTGCTAAATTATTTCATAAAAAAAAACTTATATTCTTTATTTAATTTTACATAAATAAAACATTTTCTCTCTATGGTAACTTTTGTTTGTGATTATATTCCTAAAAACAATGAAGCTAAAAATAAATTACTTTTGTTCATGATATTCTCTGCAATTCTTCCAAAAGATTTGGATACTACCATACAAAGCTCATCACTAGCTATGACTTTGCTGCTGTTTGGTTCTCAGAAGCAGTCACACCTAGAGGACTTGTGTCCCTGTTGACCAGTTAGCCACCTTGAGACAACGGAAATAGTTCACCTGCACATCTTTTTCAATAATAAGAGCTTTGGTCTGAACACACATGGATCTTAAAACACACATGAAAGTATTAGAGCTGTTTTCTTTGGGTGAGAAAGACATGAATTCCAGCAACCACTTTCTATTTGTGTAGTGCATAAAATGTTTGCAAGAAAAGTCAATTCAATATCAAATCACCAGTACTGTTAGGAATGGAGTAAAAAGATAAAAGTTTAATTATGACAGTGATGAAGAAAGGAAATGGGTAAAAGATGAAGATTAAAAAATTGACAAAGCTAAAGAATAAGGAAAACTGTAAAACCATAAAACTACTAAAACTGCACTATCTTGTGCATTGCACGGTTTTACTCTTAAATTACTATTTCAACAAGAACTATTGAAAGCCAAACTTACCGACTTGACAGTTTCTTTTATGAAGTCTTTTTTATGCGTCAAATCAAAATCTGGGTAGCTGTCATAAACTTGTCTGCAAACACTCTTCATTGTTACTTCCTCAAGGTTGGCGCCATCTAAGATCTTCTTAACCATAGCCTTAATTTCACTATCCTGGCAATGAAAAATGAGTAATGAAACAATACCACATACAACTACACTTACTATGAATTTTCAACAAAGCACACTTAATCAAAATGTCAAGCAGCATGGTCAAAGGTAAAATACATCAAAATGCACAAAAACATGACAGAAATGATAGAATCAAAAGTACAGGCAGGACCTATTAACACGCTGACTGTAATGTGCTCCATATAGTATGTGGTACATTGGGGGAGTGTCTTAATGAGTGGCATATATGTGGTACATTCACTTAGAATTACATATATATATTTTAAAAGTACCTTAAAATGAACCAAAGTCTTTATTTTCAATAAAACAATGTTGTAGTATATGTGAAAATGAACAAATTAACCTAGAGCATTAAATAAACACTTTATTACTGTAAATAATACTTGTATGATGGCATAAGCACAAATATTTATTTTTTCTCTTTTTAATTTTCCAAGAGCAAAAAAATTTAAAAACAATTCATACAACAGATTTTTTTATTTTCATTTTATATTATACTGATAGGGAATCAAAAGTAGAATCAAAAGTAAAAAAATATATTTTGTGAATATTTTACTGTTAATATATATATATATATATATATATATATATATATATATATATATATATATATATATATAATATATATATATATATATATATATATATATATTATATATATATATATATATATATATATATATATATATATATATATATAATATATATATATATATATATATATATATATATATATATATATATATATATATATATATATATATATATATATATATACATGTATATAATATATATATATATACATATATACATATATACTGTTATATACGTATACTATATATATATATACATGTATATACTACATATATTTATATATATATATATATATATATATATATATATATATATATATATATATATATATATATATATATATATTATATATATATGTGTGTGTGTGTGTATATATATATATATATATATATATTTAAATATAAATATATAATAATATATAATATATTATATTATAATATAATTATATAATTTAATATCGTAATCTTATCCTACCATATATATTATGTATTAATAATAATTAAATATAATTATAACGTACTATATATATATATATATGTATAGATATATGGATAATATCATAGATATATATATTATATATACATATATATGATATATATATTATAGATATATGATTATATATATATATACAAAAATATATATACGTATATATATATATAATAACCCCCCGATAGGTATATTTATTATATATTATTTATAATATATATATACAAAAAAAAAAAACATATATATTATATATATAAAAAAAACATATAATATCATCCATATATTACACTATATATTATATATATATATATATATATATATTATATATATCTATATAATATATATATATACGTAATATATCTTATATATATATTCTATATATATATTATATATATATATATAATATATATTATATATATATATAACACTACAAGTGTATATACATATATATATATATATATAGTAATATATATTTAATAATATATATACCATATAATATAAATTATATATATATAGTATATATGGTGTACTAATATATATACATATACCAATATATCTTTTTTACACATATATATATATATTAATTTACAAATACCATACATACATATATATATATATTTTGCACATATATATGTATATATCCTCCTTCGTTTATTTTTCCTTCGTGGCACATATCTTTATTTATGGATTTATCACGTTCCTAACTTTCGTGATTCAGTTATACGTATGTATGTATGTGTATACACACACACACACACACACACACACATACATACATACAATTACTTTCATTTTACGTATCTTTACTTTCAGATTGAAGAAGGGGATGAAACCAAAAATGCTAAACCCAGCACGAGCCAACAGGAACGTCCTCGCAAACGTCTCTCTAAATCTGACCAAATATTGGATACAGTTGCAAGAAAACTTGATGAATCTGTAAATACAGATATGTCTGGTACGGATAACTTCGGGAAATATGTCACACGTAGGGTACTTGCAATGGACCAGCGAACTTCAATAATAACTAGAAAAATCATAAATGATGTACTTTTTGAGGCAGAGATGGGGAATTTAAATTCTTCATCTCGAGTAGTTACAACACACCAAGAGCTGGTACCATTACCAATGCCTTCAAATAACTCAGTGTATAGTTACTGCAGTAACAGCAGTAGTGACTCCGGGATGTCGCAGTACTTTTCAAATTTTCAACCTTAGGATATCATATGCCCTACGTTTACTTGGTATATGTTTTATTTTTCTCATTTTTACCAAGTTTACTATAACATATGTTACTACATTTCAGGTGTCATATGTTATCAATAAACATTTACAAATATACAACTCTTACAAATTATTCATTACCTTTAGATAGTCTTTGTGATGGACCTTGTAGATAGCAGCACATGTGTCTGGTATGATAGATGACAAAGAGCTGGTGGAAATGATGGCAGAATATTTTAGATCATTAAGTGACCTTCCTGTTGCTAAATAGCGTAAAGTGACACTCAGTCTTTCATGTGGAGTTATGACCTTCCTCATAGTTGTATCTTCATAAGTAATGAAAGGGCTGACAGGATTCAGTAGATCAATGTACGTGTCTTCATCCATACGCAAATAATTGCGCCAGTCATCTAGCTCTAATTTTAAAGCAACAAGCAAGTAGGTGTGTGAAAATTTCTCTCTTTTTAGTAGCCAATCCTTCGTCCACTTTGATCTTTTTTTTTTCCTTCTTAGTGCCACTGCTAAAGCAATGGCTATCAAATCGTCCTGGTCGAGAGACATGTTGACGTTGTTTTAGCACAAGTAGGACATCCTGATCTAATACAAACATCATCACCTCTTAAAACCAAAGTGATGTCGCATATATATCATCTGCTGAGGTCCCAGACATCTTCGAGCTTTCTATTTTCTTGTGCTCTCTCCTAAAACTTGCTCGTAAGGAGTTTATTTTCTTCGTCAGGGCGTCTCGTGTGCAGTCAGGCTCAAGTTCTTTCAATATTTCATGCAGAGCCGCTATTCTTTTGTTTCTGGCTACTTTATTGGAATAGTCTTTTGATTTAACTTTCCATAAAGCTGGATGAGCCCGATATGCAAGTATGAAATCAAGTACGACTTCCTTCTCATTCTTGCTTTCATTAATGGCAGCCATTATTCATTTCTTTGATGATGTTTCCTCTAGCAGATTTGAATAACAACTGAGGTTCGATGCTCGACATCCGTTCACACCGTTCGTCAAACCATGTAGCTCCGCCCACAAAGTCAAGATGAGCCTGACTTTCATCGAGCCGTTCGACAAGTGTGCTCGACAACCAAATAGCCCGTTTACACGCTCGAACATCAATTCAAACACAGGGGTTGTTGAACCAGGCTCGACGAGCTGTTCGCCCGTGTAAACCCAGCTTTAGAGTTCATTTTTGGCTCCTTTTTTTGTCATTGCCTGAAGTTTAGTATACAACCATCAGAAATGAAAAAAAATATCATTATCATATATAAATACATAATGCAATACGTATATGATAGCGCGAAAACAAAATTTCATACATGATTATATTCAATTGAGACTACAACAGATCTCCATTCCTCAATGCCAGCAAGGACTCAGGGTCAACCGATCTTTCCATGGTGGATAAAGCCGCGTCTCTTCTAATCAGGTTAGCCCATAAATTAACGCCTTGCCTCCGGACTGCAACAAACTGGCAAGAGAGGAGGCACTCACCAATCCCTCTGAGGACCTGTCAGAAGCTATCTTGGCAATAACCATAGACCAGATGTCCAGCCAAGAAACCATCTGCAACACGGAGGCTGCCATAGATTCCAACGCTGAAGCATCCTGTGGAGACAAGGCTGAAGCCATCGACCTCACCTGCTCCAAAGTCATTCCTGGCTTCAGACGAATGACGTCCAGGTTAATATGATGCGATATCTAAAAAGCAGAGTTCGTAGCATAGTACTTCCTATGCCTTGTGAGAGGCGGGGGTAGCAGCTTGGCAGAGCCCCTAGAACGAAGCAAACAGTCCCGATATGAAACAGAGGTGTTAACCTTATGCAAGACCAATATGACGTGCCCCGACAAGAGAAGTTGAAACGATGACTTGGGAGCCTGCATAGCTCCAAGCAAGACTTTCAAGCAGGAAGGAGTGTAAGACGATCGAGCCTGAGTCCTACTCTCCAAATTGTTGAATCCATGAATGAGATCGACAACTTCTGAAAAGGAAGACAAAAGCTCTTGCGTGTCCCCCTCCTCCTGCTCCAGCAACTGCGACCGATGACGAGAAGGGTGTGCAGAGTCATCTAAAGTGCCTTCCTCGTTTAAATTAACGGAAGAACCAGCATCCAAACAGCCTGAAACACCAACTAACCTGTCTGGGGTGGATCAAAGCGCCAACTCCCAAGAAGAACCAACCAAAACACCAGGGACATCATTACGCACTCTGCCAACGGAGGACTCTTTTAACGTGGCCAAGAACGGGCACGGGTGTGGGAAATGTATGAACGTGTGTCGGTGAGGAATCCTGAACACTCAAGATCGAATGAGAATCCCTCGGAGTCGAACTCCTGGAAGCACCAGGGAGAGGGGCAGGCAAACACTCTTGCAGCACCAACTCCGCACTCAACCTTCGACCTCTTGACAGGCGCCTTGAGATCCTTACGGTGACGAATAAGCCCTAGAGAAGAAGTGGGAGCGTCTGCAACATGGCATGAATGAGGGAGGTTGCAACACGCCCGCGACTCGATGCAGAGGACAAAGCATCAACTGCAGATCGCACAGGGGATGATACACTAACTCTCTCCAAAACACCAACACTCTCAGGAACATGGGGGTGTTGCTCCTCACTCGCAGACGAAAAAAGGGCAAAGTCCTTAGCCTTCCAATGCTTCATATGCTGACGTGGCGGAGATGGAGGAGGAGAGGAAGACAGCATTGGCTCCTTACACAATCTCTTCACAGGAGGCGGGGGCGATGCAATACACTTGCTTCCAGTCCTCCCAGCCGACATGGCAGCCAGCTTATCTTCTAAAACAGTGTCCAACCTCTTAAGAACCACCTGGCATAAAGCCTCAGACAGATCTAGATCTGCAAGAGAAGGGTCCGACGACATGGAAAGGAGCTGCAGCAAACTGGACATCACGGCAGCAAATGATGATGACACAGACGAGCGAGGCAGTGCAATGGAGAATGAGAGTGACATCATCGATGGAAGTGATGTCACGGCTTCCCCTCGATCTGAACGGGAAGCAGACACTACTGGCGGAGGGATAAAAAATGACTGACCCCGTGACGTCACTAGCATGGCTGACGCCACGGCTTCCCTCCGACTTGAAGAAGCAGCAATCGTCACTGGTGGAGCAATACAAAATGGCTGACCTCGGCTACCCACGAAGACGAGGCCAGGAGGAGGGGGTTAGCGCGTATCCCTGAAGTGAGTCAGCAAACCCTCCAAGGACAGTGAGCCCAGTAGCCCAAGCGTCCCCCAAAGCGCCCCCATTTTGGATGCCTCCGACTCTGCAATAAAAGCCTCCTCCTCTCATGAATCAAATTAACTCCCGAAGAAGGGGCGATATTACATAAATCAGCCTGAAGACCTCCCAATACTTCCAACGACGAATCGATGGAAGAAAAGGAAGGGGACAAAGGCACAACACTACTATGGGGTGCGATAGCAGCAGGAGACAAAGTATCGGGAAGAGAAGAAAAACCCTCCCACTAAGGAAGAGTAGAAACCCTACGATGCTCCCTCTTTCTATAAAATAACTTAAAACTGCTCTTTAGGCCATGCACAGCATTCTGTGCAAGGATTCGTTATTGTACAAACGTTAGAGCGACACCTACTACAAGTGACGTGGGGAATGGTCACAGCTGAAGCCAAAAAACAAGAACATGGAAAACCTGGAGTTCCGGGCCACACATATTGATGAGGCCGAGATGGAGCAGGAGAAGCCATAATAACAGCACACACACACACACAAACACACTAAAACACAAGCGAAACGGACAATGAACTGGGAAAAGGCCGAGAGGTCAACCACAACTCTCACCCAGGCGGTTAAATTAAAACTGACACGGTGGCGTAGACGCGCAGTCCTTGACCACTCTTCACCCGATATACACACGCATTGCCAGATCTCACAAGATTCCTTGCCTTCATCTGCGATTTAACCGGATCCAGCTAGGCCTTAGAAATTATCCTATTGTTAAGACCGAAGGATTGTTCGCATATCAACAATTTTAAAGTAATTTGTATTTTTTTTTACTAATAAAACTGGAGGTCTCAACATATGGGATTTTCAGCGAGCTGGAAATCCGGCAATTAAAATTTTGCAAGGTGGTTATGGTAATAGCTATCAATAGTAGGGGAGAAGCACCACCAACCAAGTCAGTGTGCATTCAATTCTGCACCATTTACCTTTTGAGCCAGGTAAGAGAATGAAGGGTAGTAACAGGTGGGCCCCATTATGTAGAGGCCAGTCCCATACACACACCAACTCTTTGCAGCAGCACACCTTAGGCAAGATGCAACCTGTCCTTCAAGAGCTGGGTGAACTAAATGAGTTGTTGAGCATCCACCATAAGATCCAAGGAAGAGGAGTCCAAGGACCTATGGGTAACATCCTGACAGACCGATGCCCCTGGTCTAGTAAGATCTGGCCTGAAATGTATTGATGTCCACCAGGAAGTCGTGGGATATGCTCATTCGATCATCTAACTAGTCAGAGAAAGGACAATTTGAACACTCTTTCTTGGCCAACTCAAAATTACGATTTAGTAATTGGCATTAAGCTGAAAGTCTAAACTTTATGGAGGCAACATAATGTCATACTGTCATTGGAACCACAAATTTTTTTATGTCATGGTTCCAAGATCAATTGTCCTTATCCCCTGACTTCAGAAAATGAATTGTTGTAATTACATCCATCTTTCTTGGGATGTACCTGGCTGGTCACTGTGCTGAATGTTCTTCTGTCTACTCGTGTACCTACACTGCAATAGAGTAGATGAAAGGACACTAAGACCTTTTGTTGACCGTGGTACTACCGAGGTGTCGTGCTATCATACCAGAGAGTGTATCTGGATCTGCAGACTCTTGAAAGACAGAAGTGTAAGTCTAGTCTGGTGACTACTTTGACAATTGTATAGAAATTTGGGACCCGGCAACAAACCTCGATCAACTCGTGAGATAAGTAGTCACAAGTGCTATTGTGCCCATGCTGGCTGGTAGCTGACCTCACATGACCAGAGGTCTATCACAAATTGATTCTGAACAGACAAATGGAAACCATGCTAAGCTCATGGACCAGACATACTACTCTCCTCACAGAGCCCAATCCTGTGAACAAAATCAGTGACTAGGCCCCCTCCTCAAAGAGAATATGGTAAAAGATTTCTGGGTTCTCTTCAACTTCTATGGCCCAGATGATGAGGTAAAGAATGTGCCTAAGTACATCTAAGGTTGGGAAAGAACATAAGTGGTTCTTTACTCTTACACTGACTTTCACCCTGTTACCTGTAAGGCTGAGGACAATATCAAGGAATGAGTCCATCAAGGACTGGAGCTGGAGCAGCAGCAGGGGATCTGTTGTCAAACACTGATGATCATTAATAAATGTTGCAAAAGGCAGATGTAAGCTCCCAGGAAACCAAAGGTAAACAAAGCTCTCAGGGCCACCAAGGGAAAACCAAAGTAACTTCAAGAAGTCCCAGGATTTGGAAGGGCACTTTGGGACATGGCCACAAGTTCAACACTTGTCCCATTAAGGGCACACAAAACAGACCACTCCCCCACTGGCCCCTCAGACTGCTCCCTATGGGCTGTGCAACATATGGAAAATGGCAGGAAGCTGGGCCAGTGGAAGCAGGAGACCAACTAGGAAATGATCAAGAGAGGTGTACCAGAGTGAAGGGAGCGCTATTCTTTCCTGACAAAAAACTGATGAGACGAGCTTAGACAAACACCTGATGAAAAGCAGACTTGTACAGTAAAGCAATAATGTTTATCAAAAGTAAGGATCCAACATCATTCTGATTTTAGAGTATGCCAGATAAAGAGTGAGGATCAGCAGACAAGTGAATGAACAATGACCCCCCCCACTCACCTACCTGCTGCCTCTCAACTAAAAATAGAAAAACAATAATCATTCCAAATGATGCTGAATACTAGCCAGTATAAAAGATGTTTGTATTCTCATAGGAACACACTCTCAAGTTTCTTATCAGCGAAGTTTAACATAATGCTTTCCTATAATGAACTTTCTTAAATTTCCACAGAAGCCACGAGAAAATCAACTCACCTGTACCAATAAAATTAGATTAAAAAATAAAGCAGATAACTTACTGAAGGTGGATGTTTTGCTTTTTTAGCCAATGGTTCATCATCAGATTCGCTGTCAGAATCTGATGATACAGTCTTGGCTACATTAGCTTGTGTTTTTGCAGCAGACTTTTTTGCTGATGGTTTTTTAGCTGGGGTCTTCTTTGCTGGTGTCTTCTTAGCTGGAGTTTTCTTGCGCTTTTTGGTAGTTTCTTCATCATTCTCCTCATCCTCATTCCCCTCATCAGAACCTCCTTCATCTTCACTGTATGATTCAGTGGAGGTATTCTTAGATTGGTTATGGTCTCTTTTGGGTCGCCCTCTTCCTTTACCGACCTGAAGTAAAGCAAACAAGACAAATTTACCAAATGCAATATGTATATAGCTGAAACAGCTTATTATTCTTAAAAATATTCTTCCAAATAAAGTGCAAAAAAATTAAGTTTGAATATGTTTACCTTTATTTTTGGAGGTTTTCTTCCCATATCTTTAGGCTCTAGCATGAAATCCAT
The DNA here is from genome assembly GCF_015104395.2 of Macrobrachium nipponense. Taxonomy (NCBI): domain Eukaryota; kingdom Metazoa; phylum Arthropoda; class Malacostraca; order Decapoda; family Palaemonidae; genus Macrobrachium; species Macrobrachium nipponense. The sequence goes on along the minus strand of NC_087200.1, from coordinate 137,827,449 downwards.
AAATCTGTCAACGATCTCCCTTTTAGAACCACCTACTTCCATACCTAAGATCTTTAAGATTTTAGTAATTTCAGCCTTCGTAACTCTGAAATTGAAAACATTATCTCAGAATGATAGCATTCAAAGTTCTATGGAAAAAATATTTATGAGAATTAATACTATAAAGCAACAATGCAAGTTAGAAAAACTGAAGATATTAATGCATGATAGATACTCTAATGTAGTGCTATAGCTTCTCAAGCTTACATCGTGAATTCAGATCTTATATGTAGAGAAATGCACAAGGAATTTTTATATATAACCATGAAATAGGGGTTTTCATACATAAGGGCACATAAATGACTAGGGATCACTTACTTTTCTAAACTTAAAGACTTTCCTTCAAACTTTTTATCTTCTTTGGTAAATCCAAAACCATTGAATTTTCTTAGATTTTTCTTGATTTCTACACCACTTCCTGGGCGACCATAGGCAACCCTATGTAGTACTTTTAGTTCATCTTGGTGTGTTTTCTGAGGAAAATAATGAAACCATTCAACAGATAACTAATATATGCAATAGGCAAAAGTTGACTATAAGAAATTATCACCCATCAGCAAATATCATATTAACACTATCAGACTACAGATAACTCTTGAAGCATCTATGTAATAGTTTGTCACAAAATACACCCAAAAACCTTTCTAGCAAAAGCCCAACAAAATATCACTTACTTTTAACATAAATTCAATAAATGGTATATCTCCTAAGGGTGTGCCGCTTCCTTCAAACTTTAATTCCTCTTTTTTTTCTTCTTGTATGAAACGTTCCACTTTCTTGCGATCTCGTTTCCCACTCATTTCCAGGGGTTGGTCATACAACGGTACAGCTGAAATATAAAATAAAAACATAAAGTATCGATCTTTAAGTCCAATTCTTTACAAAAATGGGCTAATAATATTATAAATCTCAGAATATGTAATACAAGTATCAGAAAAGTAATACAACACACACATACATCAATGTACTCTAACAAAAATATTGACAAATCAAACAATAATAAAGGATTGTAACTACTGGAATATAAGAAAATTAATTTTTAATTTAAAGCTATACTAGGATTAATTCCTTTTTAAATGAGGGAAGCAGCGGACCTGCCCCTTAACCCTTTGGGCTACCTGTAAGAGCCCACCCACTTTTTACAGAATCACTCTTTATGCAAGTTCTATCAGCCCATGAAATCTTTTTTTATTACTCGTTGTTTAATTCATATGAAATTTTTCATTTAGATCAGCATATTAGCTTCAGTGGTTCCTTGTGATTAATTTCAATCTAAGTTCAAAGAATTTTTTTTTATAGGAAGTTGTGATGTCAGGTATCGAGAAACAAACCCAGGTTCCATAATCGCAAAAAGAGCAAAGAATTCAAGAAGTTAAGAGGGCATTATAGGTACTACAGTTACGTAAGTATCTGGCAAAAGTGACCAGTAGATTCTACATATATATTTCAGCCTAAAAAGCAATTAAAATGATTGCTCACTTGGCTACGATGTTGAGGATGGGTCTATTGCAGCCCAAATAAATATATCTGAAAACGACAGATTTATGTGTATGAGAGGGGTAGACACTTTAATCCTTCTTGTGGTCAGGTCGGCAACGTGACGTCTTTGTGATTACGGGACCTGGGTTCGTTTCCTAGTACCGAACATCACAATTTCTTCAAAAAAATTTCTTTGAACTTGGATCTTCAGGCTTTGTAGTGACAAGCGTATCCAAAAAAGAGCAAAGAATTCAA
>NC_087200.1:137822834-137825176 GCF_015104395.2 Macrobrachium nipponense | reverse complement strand
GAGCAAAGAATTCAAGAAGTAAGAGGCATTGTGGTTATTCACAGCTTGCGCATATCTATATATATATTATATATATAAACATATATATAATATATACATATATATATATAATATTATACACATATATATATATATATATACAGTATATATACATATTAGATATATATATATACATTAATATATACATATATACTATATATACATATAAATACATATATACATAAATATATATATATTATATATACAATATATATAACATATATATATATTACATATATATATATATATATATAATATATACACATATACACACAAACATAAAGCAGACTGCAAAGTGCCAACAAATTACATACGTATTTTTAGAATTCTTCTTCTGTTTTATTATAAATTTCGGGGTTTTTTAAAACGTAGTAGTATGTTAATATAGCTGGTCAGTAACTCGGTATCTCCATTAGGTAAAGATAAGAATAAAGAATAGAACTGAATGGTTATTATACTGTTTGTAGTTTCATTAGTTGAAAGAGAGATACTAATGACAATTTATAGCTTACTGATTTATGCTAGGAAAAAAACAAAAAAATGATTGCTTGGCGCTCGTTCAATACTTGTAAGGACGGGTAAGAGTGAATGTAAACAATATATTGGAAGGTTTGTTTTGTTTGTTTGTGTATTATAAATTAATGATTAATTAACAATTATTTGAAATGAGTACATACTGATTTTTATACATGTTATTGGCATGAGTTCGAAGCTTTAGCTCTTAGGGTTAGATGTCAGAATAATAGACTAGGCTAAGAGCAACCGCTAAAATAGGCCGGCTAGGCTTATTGATAAGGGGAATATGCTAAAGTCCTAATAGTATATGCGGTAAAAATGGGGATTGAACATTACATGTACAGTTTTGCCTTTTTGGAGTCATATTTCTTCCCGGATGGCGTTCTTGTAACCCTAGACATGTGGTTGAGCCTGGAAATATAATTTACTGGGGTGTTTTTGGATGGGCCTGGAAACGGATTAGCCATTTTACATGTAAAAATGTGTTCCAAGATACCGAAAAAAAACTCATAATACGAAGGCGTCTCAGAACGGATGAATTTAGATCTCGACCGGTACACTGGTGTGTGTGTGTGTGTGTGTGTATATTATATATATATTATAGATAAACAATATATTATATAGATATAGATATAGATATATATATATAGAATATATATAGATATATAGAGATATATATATAGAATATATATCTATATATATATAGACTATATATATATATATATATATATAGATATATAGATATATAGATATATAGATTATAGATATATATATATTATAACATATATACATATATATATATATATCTATTATATATCTAATTAATTATATATATATCTTATAATAATATATATATCGTATTATAATATATATATATCTATATATATATAATATCTATATATAATATATATCATATATATATATATATATATCTATATATATATATATATCTATATCATATATATTATATGCTATATATATATATAATATATATATATATATATATCTATATAGATAGATATAATTCCCCCCCCATATATATCTATATAATATATATATATATATATCTGTATAATCATATATCTATATATATTACCAGTACGGCGCAAAAAAAAGCGAACGACTCCCTATATATTACTGTAATAAGCGTTCGGACTTTTCATGCGATTTCCGACCGCCCGAGAAGTATATATTTCCCAATTTATCGTTGTCTGGCTAGGCCCCTCTATTGTCTCGCTGTTCGGTACCATGAGTACTATGCACTCAGTGATATCAAGCTGTCCCGAAGGTCGGATGTCATTTGTATCTTATGCGCTCCTGGCCCCATTCACGATTTCGTCACCGCTACATTTGGCGCTCTTGCGCGCTAGCTAATGAATTATGGCTTAAAACTTCCTTATCCTTGGTTAAGAAAGCAGAAATTGTGACCCTATGGAAATGGCAAGGTCAATGTCAGCTATTGCAAGAGAGCTGGGAATCTCTAAAGCACGTCTCATTGTGTGCAACCGCTCCAAGACAGGAGACGTGATTCACATGAAAGCGGAAAAGAAAAGAACGGCTCAGGGAGGCCACGAAAAACTCCAAAAGAACGATAACAGTTTTAAAAAGGATTGTTATGTGAACATCAATCATGCAGCCAAAAATTTTGAAGTCTCAAACCCTGATCTGACTTAGGAACGTATCTGAACGGACTGTGCAACAATCGTTGCATGAAAGACTTGGTCTCCCATGTGGTGTTGCAGCAAAGAAGCCACTCATCACTAAGGCCTATGAAAAAAAAAAAAGGA
>NC_087200.1:137805334-137820334 GCF_015104395.2 Macrobrachium nipponense | reverse complement strand
CCCGCTCCGGACCGAAAGCGGCCCCAAAGCCTTAAAAAGACGTTCGGACGAGATATGACCAGGAAGGCTACAGTTCTCAGCAAGTCTTCAACTGTGATGAGACTGGCCGTTTTTGGAAAAAAAATGCCTCCTGACGTACATCATGGAGGAAGAGAAGAAGCTACCCAGGATAAGCCTATGAAAGACAGGCTTACGCAAGCACTTGTTTGAACCCCAGTGGGGATGGCAGGTGAAGCCCCTACTGGTGTATCATTCGAGACTCATCGAGCCTTCAAGGCTCACAAAGGTTAAGAGAAGCTTCCAGTGATGTGGAGGGCCTAATGCCAAAGCCTGGGTAACGAGGCTTTTTGTTCACGGATGTGGGTTAAATCTGTGGTAGGACCCGAAGTGAAGAAATTCTTCGAAGAGGAAGAGCCTCCCCTGAAAATGTACTGATGGTGTTTGGACAATGCACTCCCCACCCCTCCTGGCCTCGAGGAAGATATTACGAGCAGAGATATTCTTCATCAAGACAGCCAGTGATATCGAACTTTAAGACGCTGTACACGAAAACACCTTTTCAAGAGATGCTTAGACATCACCAATACCACCACTCACCTTGCGTCAAGTTTGGAAGGAGCAATTCAACATCGTCATATGCATCCGACTCATCGACCAAGTGGCAGGAGGGTTTGAGGCAACCGTGAATTCCTCGTGGAGGAAACTCTGGCCTGATCCGTATCCACACCCGAGACCTTTCGAGGGATTCGACTGTGGCGAAGCTGGTGTGCAGATCCAGAAACAGTTAACGATCTTGAACTGTTTTCAACCAGATCTTGACGAGATCGTGGCACTCAGGCAAGTCCATGGGTGGTCGCAACGAGGACGAAATAACGACCTTCTCGAGGAGCACCAAGAGGAGCTTTACGACGGACTGAACCTGAAGGAGTTGGAGGCCATTGCAACATAAAACGTCGTTCAAGGAATAGTTCTCTAGCAGCGTGCGAGGAGGAGGAGGAGGGCGACCCTATGGAAAACGGCAGAAATTAAGGATGTTCTAGCCGCTTTTCCTAAAGGCAAGTGTTATAGAAAAAAAAAGACAACCCGAAAAAGGTTCACACAGGACGTTGCTTGCGCAGTTTATGATCGTTTGGCATGAGTCGTTTCAGGAACATTGTTGAAAAGTAGGCAGAAGCAATCCGCCTTGGATAGTATTTTTTAAAGAGGCCTTTAGCATTAGCAGGAGTAAGCACAAGAGGAAGCACAAAGTGATAAAAACAAGTTGAAAGTGGTGAAGAAGCCTGAAATTTGTATTTTTCTCCCCCCCCCCAAAACAAAAAAAAAAAAAAAAGCTACGTAAGTATAAAAAAGCGAAAAAAAAAATTAATAATAAGAAAAAAAAATTTTATTTTTATTTTTTGAATACGTAGTTACGTGTTACAGTTTTTTTATGTTTCATAAAATTTTAGTTAGTTTTCCTTACATTTTTTTATGTTTCGTAAAGTTAAGTGTAGTACGTATCTGCGGTTTGTCCTCCTATTCCTCTGCGTCACTTTCGGAAGATAGCCTCACTCAAAGGTAAGCTTCACATTTATACATACGTACAGTATTTTCTTGTATACCACTACACTAAATCACTTTATTTACAGGTACTTAGCATTACGTTATTAAGTTAGTATTGACTGGGTCCAAGTGTTGTAGTATTTCATTGTTTATAGGTCAAATTAGCTTTATTATCATTTACAAGGGTGCTTTTGGAGGTTGGAAGGATTAGCCATTTCACATGTAAAATGTGTCCAAGATACGAAAACCTCATGATACGAAGGGTGCCTCGGAACGGAATAATTTAATATCTCGGGGTACAGTCGTACCTCAAGATACGAAATTAATGCGTTCCAAGGCACCTCGTATCATGAGGTTTTCGTTATCTTGGACCACATTTAGCATGTAAAAATGGCTAATATCCGTTCGAAGCCCTCCAAAAACCACCTCAGTAAAATTATATTCCAGGCCTAAAACACATGTGCTAGGGTTTCAACGCCGATACAGACAGAAGGAAAATAGGACTCCAAAAAGCAAAATACTGTACCATACTTGAGAATATTCAACTGCATGTAATGTTCAACCCATTTTTACTGTATATTTAGGACATTTAGCATATGGCCCGTAGCAATAAACCTAAGGCCTATGTTAGCGGTTGCTACTGTAGCATAGTCTCGATTCTGACATCCAAACCTAAGAAGCTAAAAGCTTAGGAATATGCCATTAAATGTATAATGATCAGTATGTACTCATTTCAAAATAATTATTAATTAATCATTACCTATAATACACAAACAAAAAAAAAACCTTCACAATCGGATTATTTACATTCAGTCTTACCGTCTACGAGTACCGAACAACGCCAAGCAATCACTTTTCCTAGGACACAGTAAGCCATAAATTTTCAATTGTATCTCTCTTCAACTAATGATACTACCAACCAAGTTATTAACCCTCTTACACCGAAGCAGTAAAAAAAAAATTGTCTCCCGGTTTGCAGAGGTGTTCAGAGTGAGGGCGGAAGCGGAAAAACTATTTTTTTCCAAAAAATCACAGATGTGCTTAGTTTTCAAGATTAAAGAGTTCATTTTCGGCTCCCTTTTTTTGTCATTGGCTGAAGTTTAGTATGCACCATCAGAAATGAAAAACTTATCATTATCATATTAACCTCAATTGAGAAATGATAGCGCAAAAACGAAATTATCATATATACATTGTATTCAAATCACGCTACTGCGCAAAACGCTTAAAGGGATAAAAGTTACTTTTGTTCGTTGAATGTACACTAAATGCGATAATTTTGGTATATAACCACATGTAAAACGTAAAAGCAAACACAGATAAAATATATCACAAAAATAATCGCATGAAGTCGTAACGCGCGGGACGTAACAAATATTTTTTTAAAAAATTCACATAAATCTAAAATATTTTCCTAGAGACTTCCAATTTCTTTCAAAATGAGACAAATGATTGTGTGAATATTTCACTATTTACTGTAAGAGATAAGTTACAATTGCAGTTTTTCTGACATATTGACGAGTTAAAGTGAATCCGAATGTCAAATTTTTTAATATATATTTTTTATATGCAATTTATTTCGGAAATAAGAAAAGCTAAACTTCAAATATTTTTCTTTTATTCTACAATGAAATTCGCGCACATTTGTCATATATAAAACTCTATGAAATGCCTAAGAGAAACCAGAGCAAATATTCCGAGAAGGTATGTACGCATTTCAGATGATTTGTGCGGAGAATCCCTAGGCGCGGAGGGAAGGAAAGATTTTTTTTTTAAATTCACCATAAATCTAAATATTTTGCTAGAGGACTTCGAATTGTTTCAAGATGAAGATAAATGACTGAATATTACTAGACTGTAATTTGAGGTTGGCTTTACGATTGCGTTTTCTACCATTTCGGAGAGGTCAAAGTTGACCGGACATTGTTTTTTTTTTTTCTTATTTATCGTGATTTATATGCAAAACATTTCAAAAATGAGGAAAAGCTAACCCTTTCCAATTATTTTTTGTTGTATTTCATATAAAATTGCGCCACATTTTTCATATATAAAAACTTTATGTAACGGCAATTAAATGGTGCAAACATTACCCACATAGCACGTTGATTTTTTCGAAGAGGTTACGCGCGGACGTAAAGAAAGTTATTTTTTTTCATAAATTCACATAAATCGAATATTGTGATAGAGACTTCCAAATTTGGTTGCAAAATGAAGGTAAATGCTTGAATATTAATAGAATATAAGCGTTTTAAACTTACAATTGCGTTTTTACCATTTCGGTAGAGTCGAAGTTGACCGAAGGTTGAAATTTTGGCAATTACGGTATTTATATGAAAATATCTCAAAACTGATAAAAGCTACAACCATGGGTTGTTTTTAGTTGTATTGTGCACTGAAATGCGACATTTCAACATATAAAACTTTATATAACGGCTAATTTAAAAGGGTGCAAAACTTACCACAATGCATGTCTCATGTATGATTTTTTTCGGAGAAAGAAGTTACCGCCGTGAACGTAAAGAAAAAATCTTTCATAAATTCACCATAAATCGAAATATGTGCTAGAGAATTCCAATTAGTTGCAGGAGTTAAGGTAAGTGATTGAAATATTACTTAAAAAAATAAGAGTTTTAGCTTACAATTGCGTTTTTCATCATTTCGGTAGTCAAGTGACCGAAGGTTGAGTAATTTTGGCAATTATTCGTTATTTATATGAAAAGATCTCAAAATGAGTAAAAGCTCCAATCATGAGTATTTAATTTGTATTCTACATTAAAATGTGCACATTTTCATATATATACTCAGGTAATGGCTAATTTGCAATGGTACAAAATTTGTCAAAGTGAGGAAATTTCCTAGATGGGTCACAGATACTTTTAGTGCGGCAAGAAAGAACTACTGCGCTTTCGCGCTTGCTGGCCTGGTGTAACGAATTGCTAAACAAAACCACACCTTGATCCGTGTGAAACTACCAGCATTCCCACAAGGGCGTGATTCAAAAGTTTTAGGTAGTGGCCTATAAGTATTTTTCGCGAATTTAAAAAAAAAAAATTTGTAAGTCGACGTAAAATTACCTCCAGCGGCACAAGGGAGACAAAAAATGTCGACGTAAATAATCAGTCGGCGTAAGAGGGATAGTAACCATCATTTCTATTCTTTATTATATCTTGAACCTAATGGAGATACCGAGTTTACTGACAGCTATAATGAAAAACTTATAGTACGTAAATTAAAACAGAAGAATTCCTAAAAAATAGTATTTGTTGGCAGTCTGATTTAGTTTATATTTAATGATATCTAATTCACAATTTTTGTTTATTAAACCCTATTACGCCGAAGCGGGTAAAAAAATAAATTGTCTCCCGTGTGCCGGACTGTATTCAGAGTGGAGCGCCGGAGCGGAAAAAATATTTATTTCAAAAAATCACAGCGCGCTAGTTTTCAGATTAAAGAGTTCAATTTTTGGATCTTTTCTGTCATTGGTGAAGGTTAGTATGCAACCATCAGAAATATGAAAAACAATTACCCATTATATATATAAAGTAATGCGATACATGATAGCCCAAAACGAAATTTCATATATAATTGTATTCAAAATCGCGCTCTGCGCAAAAACGGTAAGGGTAACAAGTTAATTTAATTGGCGTTGTAAGTACACTAATTGCGATCATTTTGGTATATAACACATTGTAAAACAATAAAAAGCAACACAGAGAAAATATTATTACAAAAGAATGCATGAATTCGTAACGCTTTGCGGACCGTAAACAAATCTTTTTTTCCCCCCCCACAAAAAATTTCACAATAATCTGAAATATGTCCTAGGAGGACTTCCCAATTTCTTTCAAAATGACAGACAAATGATTGAATATACTATATGTAAGAGTATTAGCTTACAATTGCAGTTTCTACCATATATGACGAGTTAAAGTTGAACTGAATGTCAAATTTTTATATTTTTTTTATATGCAATTATTTTGGTAAATAAGAAAAGCTACAACCTTCAAATATTTTTCATTTTATTCTACATGAAATGCACACATTTTCATATATAAAACTCTATGATGCCTAATATGAAAACGGAGCCAAATATTCCAAGAATGGTACGTAAGCATTTTCAGAGATTTTTGTGGCGGAGAATACAGAGGCAGGAGGGGGGAAGAAAGATTTTTTTTTAAATTCACCATAAATCTAAATTTTTGTAGGAGACTTCGAATTTGTTTCAAGATGAAGATAAATGACTGAATATTACTAGACTGGTAAGAGTTTTAGCTTACAATTGCGTTTTTCGACCATTTCGGTAGAGTCAAAGTTGACCCGAACTGGTTTTTTTTCTATTTTTCGTGATTATATGCCAAATATTTCAAAAATGAAGAAAAGTACAACCTTCAATTATTTTATGTTGTATTCTACATGAAATTGTGCACATTTTCATATATAAAAACTTTATGTAACGGCTAATTTAAAAATGGTGCAAAACATTACCACAATCGCACGGATGATTCTTCGGAAGAGTTACCGATTCGAGGACGTAAAGAAAATAGTATTTTTTTCATAAATTCACCATAAATTCCCGAAATATTGTGCTAGAGACTTCCAATTTGTGCAAAATGAAGCCGTAAATGCTTGAATATTACTAGAATATAAGCGGTTGAGCTTACAATTGCGTTTTTTTTTGACCATGTCGGTAGAGTCAAAGTTGACCGAAGGTTGAAATTTTGGCAATTACGTTATTTATATGAAAATACCAAAACTGATAAACGCTACAACATGGGTTGTTTTTAGTGTTATGGGTCCATGAAATTGCGCCACATTTCCATATATAAAACTTTATGTACCGGCTAATGTTAAAATGGTGCAAAACAATTACCACAAATGCATGTATGATTTTCGGAAGAGTACCGCGCGGAGTAAGAAAAAAAGTTTGTTTTCATAAAATTAACCATAATCGAAATATTGTGCTAGATAACTGCCCAATTAGTTGCAAATTAAGTTAAATGATTGATATTACTAAAATATAAGAAAGTTTTAGCTCAATTGAGTTTTTTTTTCGGACAATTTTCGGTAGAAGTCAAGTTGACTGAAGGTTGAAATTTGGCAATACGTTATTTATATGAAAAATCTCAAAACTGATAAAAGCTACAATCATGAGTATTTTATTGTTGTATTTTACATAAAACTGCGCACATTTTCATATATATATACTTCATAGAACAGCTAATTTCCAATGGTACAAAAATATACTGAGATGTGTCACAGATACTTTAGTGCGGCAAGAAAGAAATTCGCGTTGAGTGCCTGCATCCCCCAAGGGTGTGATTCAAAAGTTTTAGGCTGTAGGCAATAATAAGTATTTTCGCGGAAATTAAAAAAAAAATTTTGTAAGTGGACGTAAAAATATGTCAGTCGGCACACAGGAGACAAAAAAATGTGTTGACGTAAAAATAAGTCCAGTTGGCGTAAGAGGGTTTAAATGTATTGCATGTATTCATTCAAATAATTATAAAGTACATTAACTAAATAAAACAAACAAAAAATAGCCTCCAAACTTCTGTTTACATCCAGCATTAAGAGTTATAGAACAATCCCAAGCAATCACTTCACAGTAAAGCCATAATTTCATTATCTATCCTGCAACTACTGAAAACTACCAAAAACAGTATAATAAACCATTCATTTCTATTCCTTATTCTACCTTTACATAATGTTTTTTTTTTTATTAAATGTATTGCAGGAAAAAAGTTTTTCCAATTACAGCATCCTTTTACAATAGAATACTTAAGCACAAGGTGGTAGATGCTGACCAAATAGGAGAGAAGGATCCTTATGGGGTGACTAGCATATATATATATATATAATATATACACATATATATTATTATATAGACACATAATATATCTATATATCTACATATATAATATATATATATATACATATATTAATATATATATATATATATTATAAGATATATATCTTAATATATATATAATATATAATATAACTTAATATATATCTTATATATAATATATATATAATATAATAAATTATAGAATATATTCATAGTATATATGTGCCTTGTGTGTATATATATATAGATATAATGTGTGTGTATATAGATGTATATATATATATATATATATATCATATATATATATATATATATAAATTAATAATATATATATATATATATATATGTATATATATATATATGTATATAACATATGTATATATGTGTATAGATAGATGTCTATATATGTGTATGTATATATATGTGTATCTATATATATATATATATGTATATAATATATATATATATATATGTATATATATATATCAATATATTGTTATATGTTATATTATATATATATAATATATATAAAATAATATATATAAATATATATATATTAAATATATAATATATAAATATTATATATATAAATATATATATATATATAAATATATATATATATATAAAATATATATCTATATATAAATCATATATATATATATATATATATATATACCACACACACAGGCAGTCCGTGGGTTACGACGGGTTCCGGCTTCGACGTTCTGACGCTTTTCTGAAAAAATCATTGAAAAATCCACCCTGGGTTACGACGCTGAGCTTCCGACGCTCCGAGTTTACGGACGCTTTTAAAAAAGGCATACTATGATAGAATCTTTATAGGGTTTAGCACAGTTCTATCTCTCTCTTCTATCTCCTCCTCTCCTCTCCTCTCAAGAATATCAGGTACAAGAGACAAAGCAAACCACCAATGAGATATGCAGAGGTTTCAAGAAAAAAATTTCAAAGCATCAGCTCCGAAATTCTACTCAAGAGATAATAAACTGTATTATTGATGCAAGATGGAATATTGCAGAGAAACGGAGAAAATTGCAGATTCAGGCAAAAATGCATAATTACGATGAAGGAAGATCAACTATTATGGAAAAGTTGGATTTTTTAATGTCAGAATTTCCTCGGAAATGAAAAAAAGAACAACATACAGAACAGGAAAGGAGGACATGGGAAAATCCGTATTTATAACAGATTAAATGAGGAGAAAAACACGCAAACCATCCTAGTGATGAATGGCAGGTTAGTTACGAGTTTTAACTCAAAAAGAAAAATAGAGTACTTAGAAGAACAACCCAAAATGAAAAAGAAAATAGATATAATGAATATAAGTGAAACCTGGTATCCAAGAGACTGGGAATGATGATCAAATAAAAGGGTTCCAAACTATATAGATCAGATAGAAAAAATAGGAATCAAGGGGAACCTCAATATATGGAAAGACAAAAACAAGGAAAAAATATGAGAAATATAGTAACTCAGGAATGTGCAACTATAGCGGTAGAATTTGGAATCTGAAAAATTGAGAACATAGTAATATATAGACCTCCTAATACTAAAGAGTGTGACTTAATAATTGAAAAAATTGGATGATATATGTAGATAGAAATCCAAGGACTGGACTATTCTCCTATTTGGTGACTTCACTTACTTTCGTGAATGAAAGAACGAATAGGATTCGTGGTTGTACTATATACATATAAAAAAGAGAGTAATATTAGTGCAGAAGATAAGAGGCAATTTGAAAAAGCTATTAGTATGCCTACTAGAATACAAACATTCAACAACTAAATCACTGCCAACAAGAAAGGAAAATACTTGAGAACTAGTATTGTGAACGAGCTGATATGTTAAAGAAATAATAGTTATAATGCGAGGATTTCAGACCATAATGTCAATAGAATTAACGTTCATTCCAAAGCAAGTGAAAATAGAGATAAGCAAGAAATGAAAAGTGGGAAGGGATATGAAAATACAACTTCTACAGTAAAAATATTAAAATGGTCAGAAATAAGGAAGAATAAACAAGATTGGGAAACATTTTCGTAAGTGATGACATAAGGGTAAAATACGGAGATATATATAAAATATGGAGATATAGTGGAAAAATATATACCGAAAGAAGAAAAGTAAACATCATTCATGATACCAAGAGGACAGAGGATCTTGTTCAGAAAATCAGAAAAATGGAAAAAAAGGTTCTTGGCAAAAGAAAAACATGCATGGGAAAGTTATAGCAACTAAAAAGTAAGATAGAAAATGCAGAACAAAAGATTATTACAACAAAAGAAAATGAAAAACGGGACTTGGAAGAAAAAACCCTATTAAATATTCAAGCAAAACCCCAAACTATTATCTAATGCGGAAGAAGAGGAAAAAAGAAGAAATAGAAATAGGCCCTCTTGAGATTGAAGGGAGATTTAACGAATGAAAAAAAGAAATTTGCAACCTACTGGCCAGAACGATCTAAGAAGAGAATTCACCCCTTAGAATAGATAATGAGATAATGATATAGAAGTAAGGGAGGAAAATAGTGAATATTTAGCTGACATAGATATTAATGAAGCTGATCTTGTGCAGGCTATAATGAAATTAAAAAGGAGCGCTGCAGGGCCAGATGGAATTCCTGCTATTTGTTAAAGAAAGTAGTTCATTTCTTCGGCAAAGCCACTTGCAATATTATTAAGAAAAAGTTAGATACAGGCAAAGATATAGGATGAGCACAAATTTAGATAATTACCCCTACTTTCAAAAGTGGATCAGACTAGAGGAAAGTACATTATAGGCCTGGAGTCTAAAATCACATATTATGAAAGTGTATGAAAGGGTAATGAAAGAAAAAATATATGAAAAATTTAATAAAAAATAATTTGTTTACAATAAAGGACAACATGGTTTCGTACCCGGAAAAAGTACCAAACCCAACTGTTAGTCCACCGTGAAAACTATTCAAAAATATGAAAAAGCGGAAAATGAAACAGATGTGTTTAATTTAGACCTTTGCAAAAGATTTTGATAAAGTAGACAATAAATATATTAGCGAAGAAAAATTAGAAAACACAATATCGTGGATAAGAGGAAGATGGTTTAAAAGAATTTTTACACAACAGAAAACAGATAGTATTGCAACCGACAGAGAAATCGGATGAAGCAAGGTAATATCGGTGTGCCGCAAGGTACGGTGTTTAGCTGCAATACTGTTTGTTATTATGATTGAAGACATAGACAATACTGTTAAGGATTCGGTAGTGAGTAGTTTCGCGATGACACAAGAATAAGTAGAGAAATGTTACTTGTGATGAAGATAGGAACGCTCTACAAAGAGACCTTAACAAGTATATGATGGGCCAGGAGGTAAATAGGATGGTATTTAACTTGATCAATTGAATCAATAAATTATGGAGGACAGAGAAAGAAAGCTATATGCAATAAGGGACCTAATAATGAGACCATCCACAAATAAGGAAGCAGTTAAAGACCTTCGGTGTGAAGGAGGAAAGGGAACATGTTATGCCAATGATTTCAAATAGCAACTCTGTTGGCAAAATGTAAAGCAAAAAATGGGGAATGTTGTTTTAAGGCACTTCAAAACAAGAAAAGCTGAACAAATGAATTAGCTTTATAAAACATATGTTCGTAGTCCACTTGAAATATTGCAACTATGATATGGTACCCACACTATCAAAAGGATATTGCACAAAATTAGGAGTGTACAAAGGTCCTCTTTACAGCTAGGAATCAGAGAAGTTAAGGACCCTAGACTACGGGGAAAGACTACAATTCTTAAAATTATATAGTCTAGAAAGGAGAAGAGAACGCTACATGATAATTTCAGGCATGGAAACAGAATAGAAGGAATAGCAGAAAATATCATGGAACTAAAAATATCAGAAAGAGGCAAGCGAGGTAGATTAATAGTGCCCAAAAACTATACCAGGAAAAAATAAGGAAAGCACACAGGTACATTAATCCACTAAGCAACCAGCATCGATAATGCAGCGTCTATCCAATGCGTTAGCCAGCTCATCTGAGGAATATAGCAGGACAGTGAGCGTAGAGTGTTTTTAAGAATAAGCTCGACAAATATCTAAACTGCATCCCAGGACTCAAGATGGAAGATGCAAAATATACCGGAAAGAGTACTAGCAACTCTCTGGTAGACATTAAGAGGGCCTCACACTGAGGGACCTGGGGCAACCCCGAACAAGATGTAAGTCTGTAAGGGTCTGTAAGGTCTCTCTTCTCGTATTTTCCGACGAAATAATCACTAATTAGTGTTATTTGCTGTTTATTTTTCATGACTAAATACATTTTTATAATACAAAAATTAGTTACTATTTTCCCAAATATTAATTTTTGATTAATACTTATTAGTAAATTAATAAGTGAAATGATATCACCTAATCAAAAAAGAATAATTCTCTCTCTCTCTCTCTCTCTCTCTCTCTCCTACAAAGATGTATGTTTTTTGTATGATAAATAAATGATTTACTATTTAAATATTATATTAATTATACAGGCAAGTAATATCAATTCATTAAAGAAAAGACCATAGTGAATTAGTAAGATTTTAGCTTATACATTTAAAAAATTATGGAAGAATGAAGGAAATCCCAGTCTTCTCTCAGTAACCCTTTTCTCAAGTCTAGGTACTAAAAAACTGTCAGAATATCAAGTTCTGTGACAGCCAGGAAGGGAAGAGCTGCAGTGCTGCAATCACTGTTCTTAATTTACTGGACTCGAGATTTTTTATGTAATTGTACTATTGTTTTTAAATACTTTCAAATAATAATAATAATAAATAATAATAATAATAATAATAATAACTATAATTACAAAATTCATATGTGTAGTATTTAAAGAAATACCACTACGTACTAAATCTATCCAGTCATTTAATTAAGGTAACTCTCTCTCTCTCTCTCTTTTGCCACACAAGATAATAATGTGTTTCATAGTGGTAACTCCCCCCCTCTCTTTCATGAAGCGTTTATAAGTATTTTTTGAAAGAGGAGAACAGAGAGAGATTAAACACTCTCTCTCTATATTTACGAGATAGATGAAAGAATTTTATGGTACTAGTATGTAAAATGTTATGATCAATTTCAGTTATGTAATAATAATAATAAAATAATAATAATAATAATTAATAAAAAACTTTAATTACAAAATTCATAATGTGTAATTTTAAAGAGATGAAAATGCCCTTTCCATTCACTTGTAAGAATTAATTCCTCTTTCTTACTAGATGAGAGAATTTGTTATGGTACATGCACGTGTTTATTTTATTTTCAAATAATAATAATAAAACAATAATAATAATAATAATAATAATAATAGAAGTAGTAATAATACGATAACTAATTTCAAGAAATTCTTCCCTTTCTACCTCAACTCCCAGTGGGACCACTCGAGAGCTTAACAATGCAATACAATGGTCAACAAATTTAATGGTTTATGTAATTCTCCTCTCTCTGAGATGAGATCATTTTCATGGAATATTGTATGTAATAAGTTTATCATTAATATTTCCAATAATAATACTATTAACTGTAAGTACAAATTCATATGCTGAGTATTTTAAATAACACAATAATCATTCCATTTCTCCCTTGTAAATACTGTAAGGACAACGCTCTCTCTCTCTCATCTCTCTCTCTTCTCTCTCTCTCTCCACAAGATACTTGTCATTAACATTTGGTTGTTTCTATTTCTTCCTTTTTCTCTCTCGATATCAGCAAAAAGAATTGATAGAATGACAAACATAATTCCACAGTCCTCTTTGAGAAATTATGTATTTATGGGAGGGGGAAAACGTGCCTACAGACTTCATTTTCACTCTATTGAAACCGTAAGGAGTTATTCTCTCTTCTTTCTCCTCTCTCTCTCTCTCTCTCTCTCTCTTTGTATTTTAATGAAAATATACAGTAATTTGTGAATACACAGTGTTGCACATGAAAAAAGTAAATTAGTGATAATTTTAAAGATACGGCCCTAAGAAAATTGCAAATTAGTGAAAATTCCCGTGAAATGGACATGTTTTCAAGAACGTCGTTCCGGCTTACAGCAATGAACAACCAAACGAGAAAAAAACTTTTTTTTGCTAAGTACAACCGAATTGGATAACATCCGTTTGGCTTGTATTTCAAACATCGTACTACAGTGCACTATTACCGTAGTTGTTATAAATGGCATGATCTATAGAATAGAACTGAGAATACTTAATGTAATAACATTATTCGCTATAGGTCAAAGATCAATCGGGAAATATAGTTAAATTTAAACCTAGTTATAACTGAAGCTGAGAAAACTGTTCAAGCTGTTAATGACTATTATCGTACATCGGCAACAAGGATAAACCCCAGTAAACGTATGCCATCAAACACAACCGCAGATAACATTGAGATAAAATCATTTTAATCAAAACTACTGTGCTTGAAAGAAAGCTTTTACTGTTGGTTTCACGCCGATATATGATAAATAACATTAAGTTCGTATTACGATGATATAAAGGAAAATTGTGAACAAAATCATGTAATTTTTTTATGCAATAAACATGCCGCCAACGTAATCTGTTAACGAAAAAAAAAAAAGTAGTTCACATTCACAACGAGACATTAAATTCATATTTCCACCTAAAAACACGTTGTATAAGGAAAAATAACCTTGTCTATATAAGTCAAGTATCTCGATATTCGGTCATGCTAACCAGAAGCAAGAGAATTCGCTCAGAATTGCATTATGGCGAAACTTGCCGTAGTATTTTATAATACAATAACATGAGAATACATACAATATTACTGGATACAGTGAAGTAATGTATAACTTTTTAAAGGATTTATGGAAAAGATGCATAATTAATAAAATAACACCATGCATTTTTCGGAACAGTGGCGGAAAAGAACCAACATGAAAAACATCCCCTGACAACATGGAGCGTAGTTAAAAACACTGACTTAATTTGTATCATATTTATGTAAAAAAATAAAAATACCCTTAACATAATATATTTTCATACACATTTTAAACATAAAAGCATAAACATTTCAAAAATCGACGCATAGATCGCTAAATCTGCACTCTTTTTAACTCTATATTTTCGGAAGAGCGGCAGACGGCAGCTTACAAGAACAAACATAAAAAACATATTTGATAACGTGAAGGGCATATTTCTGCACAGAAATAAAAATACCCCTTACGGAATATATTTTCATACACATTTTAATCATAAAAGCATGAACATTTATAAAATCGACACATCGATCGCTAATTTGCACTTTTTTTTTAACTTGATATTTTCAGAAGACCAGCAGGCGGTGGCTCACAAGAGAGAACATGAAAAAACATCGCATTTGATAACACGAAGGGCAGTTTCAAAAGCTGCCTTCATATCATATTTCTGGGCAGAAATAAAAATACCCTTTATGTAATACATTTTCATACACATTTTAAACATAAAAGCATGAACATTTATAAATCGACACACCCATAGCTAAATTTGCACTTATGTAACTCAATATTTTTGGCAATGAACAGCGTCAGAGGCATATATTTTACCCTAATACGTATGTAATAACTCTCCATAAAATTTGTTAATA
>NC_087200.1:137800334-137802834 GCF_015104395.2 Macrobrachium nipponense | reverse complement strand
CATAAAGTTTAGGAAAATTATTTATCTTTTCATTGATACCATTTTTCAAGATTCTTTCCAAACTATAATGTAGAGAATATGGGATTTTTTTTTTAATTTTTGCAGTAACAGTAGTCGACTTCCCAAATATCACTGGGTACTGGAGTAACAGCTACTCTAGTCTCGCTGAGGCAGGAGTGGAGTATTAAAAGAAAAAAAAATTAAAGCAAGGGAATTCCAAAGCCTGGCAGCAGAAGAGAGTTGCCAACCTGTGGCACTTTGTTACTTTAACTCACCTTTCTCTGGAGTTTTTGTTTCTTCTGGAACACTTGCTTCTGTCTTTGGCTTTGGTACCTCTTTTTTCTCGTCAGTATCCATCTTTTCAGATGTTGCTTCTTCTGTCTTGCCTTTCTGTTCATCATCGGCTTTATCATTTGCCTTCTCCTCTACCTTTTCTTCTGTCTTCTTATCTTCTTCAACACCATCAGTTTTAATTGGCTCTGGTGAGGGCTGCAAAACAAAAAATAAAAAAATAAAAAATGACTAAAAATGACTAATTGGCACCCCAATCTCACCCTCTTACAATTTAAATTAACCTTAAAGTAGAGCTAGGAAGCTGTGTACTCTTTTCATAGGAGGCTTTTGAGTGGTTTGAGGGAAGCGGATACAATAACAGCCACACAACAAATGATTGGGAAAAGAAAACTGCATGAAACGACACCATCTGGAGACTGCTGCATTCAGGTATTGTCAAATTCAATCAGCAGCCATTTATTCCAGTAAACAGATGAAGAGGATATAATGGAAAACTGAAAAACAATTTTTTGAAAATATGCCCTACATTGCCTCTAGAAAGGAAGCTTAATTTCTGGGGAAAAACAAATTTGCATTTTGTTTAACCCCATCCAATAATAACAAACTAAGGTGAAATGTTACTTGGAAAACCAGAGTACTACAAGCTCAAGATATCCCAATAGAAAGGAACTTAAAAAAAGAAAAACAGGAAAAGAAAGATGAAAAAAAAATAAATAGGATACATACAAATAAGATAAATTAAGAGACAGACATGTATTCCTGCACAGCAAAAAAAAAAAAAGCATTCAACTACTTTATATGATAAAAGATCATTCCACAATTTGGTTACAGCATGGATAAGACTAGCAAATCTGTGTGGTAATGAACTTGAGCTAAGAAATGGAAAGTCTGTGAAAAACAACTGCACATCTTGTACTGCAGTATATATATGGTAAATGGTATATTCTGGGAATGCAAAATCTAGTCAGAATTATGAAAAATCTTCAACTGTCTAGGCACTGAACTAACTGAACAGCACTGCCTCAGATTAATTCTCAGTATTATATACTGTACTTATAACACTGACATGCCATCCAAAATCCAACCTCAGTCATATACAATGCAACTGATTTGGCACAGACCACAAAGTTGGACAGACTTTCTTATCTCAGTTGCCACTTAAGCATATGCAATACTGACATGACGTGTTCCACTAAAGTTCAGAGAATGTTCTCCAGAGATCATAAAGCTCACAAATGGGCCCCAGTGATCTCTGAAGACGCTTTTCACTTTTAGTCAGAGGTTTAGAAGGACCCTCATTGCCTAATAGATTCCATAAAGCATAAATTAGATCCTCTACCAAAAGAGAGGCTAACACAGCAGTCTCCCGGCAGTGTAGATCCCTGAATCATGAGCCAAGGTGGATTAATAACCCCTTGAAACTGAAGCCCACAATCTCATTGACTCATAAAATCAACCAAACTGAACTAGTGAAGGGAATAGACAAATTCTCAAACCTTATCATACACACACACAAAGGAACAACACGCATCTACATTATCACACCTGCGCAGCTTGCCATAATACCAAATAATATAGTATACAGCAAACTGTTGTGCATGACCCAAATAAGCCAGACACTGCCCAAGGGTCCACATTGAATACTATGCATATATGTACAGTATTGACTCTCCTCAACATACTCTGGAAGACATATGAACAGGGGCAGAGTAGTACAGGGTACTCCTTTTCTGGAGGAGACACTAGTTTACAAGCGCAGTTAGCTAACTAGGTGTCAGCCCTACCTGTTCCAACAGGTGAGCAAATGTCACTGCCAGCCACTGCCAACTCTTGAAGAAAGTGCGAGACTTGTGGGAAGCCTTCCAAAACCTCTTTCTTCGTCTTCCTGAGATGAAGCAGAAGCCAAGGAAGAACAGGAAGGCTTTAAGAGGACGAGAAGGAAAGATCTACACTGGTTTCCCCACCTTACTCTATCCACAAGTCACTAATCACCTACAACAAAAAGTAGTAATTAAGGCAGATAAAAGCATTGTGCTCCTAACAGCAGGTTATCTCAACTCACAGATGAGGTAAAGGAGGTTCAATACCACGGTCTTTAGTGGAACAACAGTAAAAGACAGGTTGCTGCACAATATCAAGAGACAGAAACATCTGCAAATACATTAGTGTAGCTGCCAACAAAGTAGGAGTCAGTGGTGGCAAGCCA